>NC_139937.1:24796790-25071790 GCF_963514095.1 Eutrigla gurnardus | reverse complement strand
GCTGGTTAGTGACTAAAAATAGGTGATATTGGAATGTCTGGATATTTCATTATATTACATTTCTGTTTGTTTTTTTATTTATTTATATTTAACCAGGTTTAAAAACCTCTTTTTCAAACATACAAATTAAAACACTAAGATTTACATTAAAAGAACAATCTGCGATTCTTTGAGCCAGTTATGGAGCCTTTCCTCTGTGATTGCTGATGGGAGTGATAATAAATCATTGCACCTCAAAATAAAGCAGATTAAAGGCGAGGTGTCCGGCCTTTGCTTGAACGGGAGCACGGCGGTCCTTTTCCAACGAGGGGATGATGATGACGCGGCGGCTGTCACATGTGCTACGACACGACTCCAGGGAAGGATGTGATAGGCTGACCTCTCGGTGTGACCTTCCAAAGTAGAAGACCCGAACGTCTCCTTCTGTGAGCCGCTGTCAGCACGGTAATAGAACAAGCTCTTAAATGGCATCGTAAACCCCCTCCCTCCCCAAGGGCACTTGAAACTACTTATTAGCTTATTAAATTGTAAAATGATTGGCCGAGAGCGAGCCAGCGAGGCTGCGTCCACGTCTTCTCCAGAAGATAGCTAACCGCTAATCGGGAGCAGGAATTAAACGCACGCCGCGGTAGGTTTGTGAATATGTGAATAGAAACCAATGCATTAAAGCGTTCATTAAAAATACATTAACTGGCTATCGTGCGTTGACATATATTTTGCTTGATCCTGTTTTTCATAATCAGCGTTAATGAACAAAGCGGCCTCCATCCACCGGGTATTACACGCCACGTCTCAGCGAGCAGGAAATTAGCTGAGGGCCTCGAAGCTACGCTGAACCGGCTTCCATTACGCTTCTTGTTCTGTACTTAATGCTTTCACCTCTTTAGATTCTTACTCACAGGAGATATCCTCCCGTATACACATCTACGGTTAAACAGGGGAATAGCATTGTTAGGCTAATCACGATATTCAAATCTTAACATATTTAAGACTTCCTGTTGAAACAATGCCACCCTGCTGTTCCTAAAATAGTGTTCTCAAATCAACCCGACGACCTCAAACTGTGAGTCAGAGCTGTAAAGACTGACTCCAGGCCTGCTGGGTGGTTTGAGGACCATTGTTGGGAGAATTGTAAACGACATGAAACACAACAAAGAAAAATAGAAACGGTACGGCAGCCTGTTGGAAATGGGTCATATAGTGTTCATGTGTGAATGTGTATCAGTCAGAGAAACAGGATCAGACCTTTAGGGGGCGCTCAGTCTATTTTATGCTTTTAGGCATTTATGTAATGCTTTCAAATATTTATTCTCCTGTAGACTAAAGTCTCTCATTTAATGTGTTTGAGTCGACACACATGTAGGCTTCTCTGAGACGGCATAAAAATCACAATAATAATGATTATGAATCATTTTTATGAGAATAGTCATAATATAAAATAATTAAATTTACCTGCCATATAGTCACTTTGCATAACTATGTTAATGCATAATATTTGATACATTATTTGACAATAATGACTATTTTTTTAGGGTTGCTGAGGTGAAATTAAGTGTGCTTGAGCATCCCAACAAAATCGCCATGGTGACGGCTATGTTGCTAGTCAAGATTTCACAAGAACAGGTTTCAAGCACGTTAACACGTAGCTGATATACAACAGAGATAAGGCCTCAGATACGATGCACTAAATACTAAAGTTAGTTCCAGAACATAGAAACAAGCAAGGAGCACATCACTGCTACCAGTCACATGGTCATAACACCAGGTGAGATATGTACTGTTTGTCATATTCAGTAATGTGTCTACATGCCCCCTGAGCTGTTGTACCTGGGCGAGCGAGGCAGTGAGAGACTGGTAGAGAGAGAGAGAGAGGAAAGGGAAGGGGTCAGTGAAGCGCCGACTCACGCTCGTGCTCCTTACATGCACCCAATCCACTCCTATCTAGTAGCTGTCGCACGCCGGCTGCAGAATGGAATTGACTATTGATTTCCCCGTTACCAGCGGTCAGCTGTGCTGGCAGGCTACAGTGGGCTCAGAGCGCCGCGAGGGGAAGTCAAGAGGGACAGCAAACGCTACAAACACTCACACAAGGACGAATACGTGGCCCGGGATTGTGTAAAGCAGGGGTCTCAAACTCAACTTACCTGTGGGACGCTGCAGGTAGAGTCTGGGTTCAAGTACTCCAAAAACAGTACAACCGATCCAATCTTCTCTTACTAATAACAATTCAGAAGATGCAGAACATGCACAGTTCTTCAGAACATAGGCTCCTCTTACTTCCTCCTACTATATACTATATACTATATTCAGGTGCGTTCAATAGTCTGGAAATTATGGTACAAGTGACCAATGTTGCTAATTTGTGTTGTTGTCACAAGCCTGAGCTATGGTACAATACAAAATACAAAACACACAGGGCAACGACTCACGCAGATAAAGTGAAGAAAAAACACCTGAAATCAAACCTACCTTTGATTTCAGGTAGGGGGCAGCAAAATATCGGCCGTGAGTCTGAGACCCCTGGTGTAAAGGAAGACGGCGAAGGAGGTAAATGGCCTCATTTATATAGCGCTTTTGTCCAAAGCGCTTTACAGTAATGACTGACATTCACCCATTCATTCACACATTCACACACCGACGGCGGAGTCAACCACGCAGGGCGACAGCCAGCTCGTCAGGAGCTATTAGGGTGAGGTGTCTTGCTCAGGGACACCAGGCACTCAGCTAGGAGGAGCCGGGGATCGAACCGGCAATCTTGCAGTTACCAGCCAACCCGCTGTACCTCCTGAGCTAAACCCGAGGTCATGTGACTGTGGCAGGATTTTGTTTCGTGAGGCAGAAAAAGGTTCAATAAGCATACGTGTTAGAAATATAGAAGTTGACCATCGATGTTTGGTGAAGAACAAAGGCTATGTTTGATTTTTAAAGTCACCGACCTCTCGGAGAGAAGTCAGTCGGGTTGCTTTCGGGCTGGAACCTATGGGGCCATTTATAGGGCGACAGCAATTATCCTCTAAAAAATGGAGCTGTGCAAAAAACATAATATTCTGTTGACCATGAAGTTTGAATATTTTGTTTTCAGACACAATCATCTGTTCCTATTTAAATGCATCACTTTTGCAATGATTAGATCATCCCAATTACCAATCAATGAAATTAATTAATGCATTACATTTGTTTGGCGCTCTAAAAGACATATTCAAATTATTCCCACAACGACGACACGATGGGAAACACGGGAGGTTACCATCCCCAAAGTTATAATTGTTCTATTTTGGATGTTAGATCGATGACGAGTGTATAACCTACAGGTATTTATGATGTCACCAAGCCTCGTTATATCATGGATCCCAATAGAAAAAAAAATTGTCAAATAAATCACAGAAAAATTTGCAAAAAAGTCTTGGTCCTGAATTACCAAACCATACCAGAAGGGGGCAGTAGACAGTGTTAAAGAAAATATTCATAAATATCTTAGGGCCTAATTACCTTACGATATAATAGCAACTTTTGTTTGTGGTGATAAACTGAAATATAAATAATATAATGTGTTTGTAGTTCAGCTGCTGGCAATCTACAGCCGCTTCAAACCCCCATGTGTTTACACAGCTGATCCTCCTTTTTCAAACTGAACGAGGGGTCAATAAGGGGTCATCGATCCAGAGTGAGGAGGCGAATAACTGCAGGGTGTCATCGGAAACGTGTGCGTAGGAATCGGTGACAAGTGGGGAGGCGGGCTTGAAAGCTGTACTCCAACGGTTGTATTTTTAATGTGTGTAATATGTTCCTAGGTGTGTGAATTTCCAGGTGGGCTTCAAACTATCCATCCACAGCTGCTCAACGTGCTCCTTTTTTCAGCCCAAACTGACATCTTGCATGATGTGCGGCCACTCCTCGCCGCCTTCCCTCCCGTAAACAGTTGATTGCTTCACTTTGTTCTGTCACTCATTTCGGTGATACGTTCTGGTTGAGCTCTCCCTTTCTGCAACCCCCTCTGATTGATTGATTTATGGGTCAATCCCTGAGTAACATAACCCGACAACCATTTTCACGCACTCAAATTTCGTTCGGCGAGGAATCGAAAGCCAAAGGAGTTAACATACGAAGCTTGTCTTCAATTAATCTGGTCAAAGAGAAAATCCACCTGTGCGTTCCAGAGTGCAAGAATGAATATTCAGTATTCCCTGAGATAGTTACCCACATTTTAAATTTTAAATCTACGGCTGCACTTGAACACCTTAGAAATGCCAGACAAATTAGCATAATTACAACATAACACTAGTAGTCCTCGCAAACAGCAGATTGTAAACAGATTAGGGGATTTGTCAAGAACGCTGACCTTCTGTTAATCAGCACCTGTGATTCAACAGTGTGAGTCAGAAAGGATATGTACCTATCAGAGCCAACAGATGGCACTCTGGTAACATCCAGACCTCAGCGAGACTTTAGTGACGAGAGGGGAGAGAGGAGGGAGGGGGGGCAAATAACCTTCACTCATTTTATATTCAAGAGAGAATGTGGTTTTAGAGCTACAGGTGAGCTTGTACGCAGATAAGGTGGACATCCTCCTTTCAATAAAGGTTAAGAGAAATCCAGACCAACTGGTCCTGAAAGCATATGTTTTTTGCTTCGCCTGTTCCAAGCTATGTGTCAGACCCTTTGGCTCATCGACTTACCCTAACCTGATCTGATTTAGCTTCTTTATGAGACGTCTCAGAACGGGGTGTCCTTGGGACAAAAATGAGTTTGACATTGAAGCAGGATGGCCTCATGCTTTCATCGCTCTGACGTGTTTGTCGTTGGTGATGAAAAATAACGAGGAGAGCACTTCTGTTCCCAGGCCATATCCAGTTTTAGCCGGGTGAGAGCTCGTGCTTTGGGGTAGGGGAAGCCCACTCAGAGACATGTCACGTCTATTTGAGAGGGACTCGTCAACAACGAGGCCCTGCTCGTTGTAGACAGATGAGAGCAGCTTGTTACGACCTTGAAGGATCTCAATTCACAAGGTCAGGCCAGCCCGGGGCTCCAGCCAGAGTCAGAAATTGGACTCGCAGCTAATAAGTGACCATCGTGTGGGAAGGCTAAGCATGTGGTCAGTGGTGTGTTCACTCTGAAGTGGACTGTCTGAGCCATGCCAAGTCCAGCGGCGAGTTTCTGCATGCGTTTTGTCATCTAGGGATCTTTCTCCTGGATGACTTCGGGCTCGGCGGGATGAGCTGCGCCTCGTCTGGCGAGTAGACGAGAGCAGGAGGCGGTGACCAAAAGGCTGCGGTCCAATCGGACAGCTTCCATAAATATGTGTGTATCTAGTAACTAGGATTATTTTATTATTGTTATGGTTATAACCCAAGACAAGATTGTTTTGAAGAATGTTTATCAACACATTAAACCCTGTTGCACATGCGATATTCAATTTTAATTCTCTGAGCTGGCCACCAGGTGGCGACTCCTCTCTGGTTGTATAGAAGTCTATGAGAAAATGGTCCTACTTCTCTCTGCTGGCCACCAGGGGGCGACTCCTCTCTGGTTGTATAGAAGTCTATGAGAAAATGGTCCTACTTCTCTCTGCTGGCCACCAGGGGGCGACTCCTCTCTGGTTGTATAGAAGTCTATGAGAAAATGGTCCTACTTCTCTCTGCTGGCCACCAGGGGGCGACTCCTCTCTGGTTGTATAGAAGTCTATGAGAAAATGGTCCTACTTCTCTCTGCTGGCCACCAGGTGGCGACTCCTCTCTGGTTGTATAGAAGTCTATGAGAAAATGGTCCTACTTCTCCATGCTGGCCACCAGGGGGCGACTCCTCTCTGGTTGTATAGAAGTCTATGAGAAAATGGTCCTACTTCTCTCTGCTGGCCACCAGGGGGCGACTCCTCTCTGGTTGTATAGAAGTCTATGAGAAAATGCTCCTACTTCTCTCTTGATGTATTATCTCAGTAAACATTGTAAACATGAGTTTATGGTCTCAATCTCTAGTTTCAAGTCTTCTTCAATCCAGCATGATGTTCATTTAGTACATTATGGTCCATTTAGAGTCCACCAGACCAGAAAGCAGGGGATGCTTTAGGGGGCGGGGCTTACCTGCTGATTGACAGGTAACATTGACATGACTTTAACACTTAGCTGTAAAGTTGACCTTGAATTACAGAAGCTAACTTTGTTACGCTCTTCCACCCTCCAAATATGGTCACTTTTGTTCACAGGTTGCAAAAATTCAAAACCGTAGTCCAATCCAACGGGTGACCTCACAATGACTACCTCCACTTCTTATCTGCAACCTATGGTCGAGAGCAAGCCAGGAGCAAGTCGGACACAATTCTACCCAGCATGCATTGTGCGGTGAGCCTTTTGTCTGCAGGAGGCCATGTTAGGTTCAGTCTCATCCACGGTGTTCCTGTCAGGTTGTGGTCTGAACGGCATCACGCTGGGGAGACATATGGTGAGCTGGTTCACGGAGATCAGAGGCCTCAAGGGCAGCGTCGCAGGCAACAACATGCAGGAGGATCCAACCAAACGGATTCATCGTCCTCGTTCGGAAATCCACCCGGCTATGGGTAATTATCAGAAAGTAGTTCCATCAATCAGAGGACAGTACACACCTCTGGCTGTTTGAGCACAATGCACACCTCCAGCTGACACGGAGTGAAGCGTTGCAGCGCTGCAAGAAGAGACAACAAACACACAAAGACAAACAGCAGCGAGCAGCTCTGATTGTTTTTTTGTTTAACCACAGGAAACACATTTTGGAAATACCTAAAAACCCAGCAGCACACACACGTCAGGTAACAGTATTACTGAAAACACTTGACTTCCTCTGCAGCCACTCCGACTGCCCAAACACACCTCCCATTGGCTCTTACTGATCACGGACAGCTGGTTGTCATAGAGACCAAACCTCAACCACTGAATCCAGTCAGCCACTGGCAAATTGCTTCATTACAGGCAATTAGTTCAAATGCCTGCTCGCAGCAGAAGTTGACAATATAAGCTTTTTTTTTTTTTCATTTTAGTGAAACATTTCAAACACGGCAGGAAAAAGAGTCATGCAAATATTTATGGTTCAGTGCTATTTTGATATTTCTCTCTCTTATCCGTTCACAACAGTGACTGAAAGAAATATAATCATTATAGAATCATTCAACAGCTCACATCACCACTTTAAATGACCTGAACAGGTAGCTAATTACAACTTCTAACTCACTGGACCTGAAACCCTGATAATGATATACAATTTCCGCAGATTACCTTAACGACGGCAAATTTGAAATTGACCTCATTAAGCTTGACCTCTTTCTATTAAATGGTTCAAGGAGCACGGACAGCATTTGGAAGCATCAGTGGGGTAATTTTGATTGTGTTCATCATCCACGTTACAGTTCGATACTAAAGAAGCACAATGAATCGCTGTACTCTAAAAAGAGAAAAGGGGAGCTCGGCTGCTTGCAGCTGCGTCCGCCCGAGCCAACAATGAAGCAGCTGAGAGCGGTGGAAGCATTTAATAATTCACTCAAATTATTTCTGTCAGCACTGACAAGCTAAACAGAGACTTGATTTAATTCTGTAATTGCACGCTCACCTTTACCCTAAACCCACACTTTGGTAATTAATAGGCCCAGAGCTTTATGTGAAGTGTGCCACGGCCAAGTAATGGAATTTAAATTGCGGCTGATGTGAAACCAAAGGTGCGAACGCCGGCTTGGCCGAGGAAGGAGCTCGCTTTATTTTCCCCACCACTGTGTCACGCTGCCAGAACGCGGCACCCTGAACCCCCAAATCGACCTGCAGAAACCAATCCTCTGCTCCGGCACGCCGCCTGCTTTTAAGGGACTAGATTAGTCCTGAACTCTGGACACAGTCCTGATAAAACACCCACACATTCAACACATTAACACCGGCGGTTCATCAGCAGAGTGAGCGTGCTTTGCTGCCTGGATGTTTCTGTAGCAGACCCGCATCCCCACGCAGGACGAGGTGGAATCGTTTGACTGACGCGGCATTCGGTGGCGTGTGAGGTCACCGACAGAGGATCAGCCCCACGACCTCTCAACCTCCGGGTGACGACGAGCCCCCCCCCCCTGGGCCTCATTTGCGACGTAGCGGGGAGGTCCACGGTGTCAAAGACACGCGGTGGCCTCAGCGGACCGCCACACGCCCGGTGAACTCTGACCCTGGCGGCGGTGTTCCAGTAATGGCGGTGTAATGCATCGCTATTAGCTTCACGTTTGTTTTGGACTAATTTTCCAAACTGGTGTAAATATGTATCAGAATCAATTAGGCCTAATAATATACAGTCCTTAGAGGATTCGCATCAAAGCACATAAGCACACAATCCAATTAAGAGTGTTTACTGTTTAGATTGAAATGCTCAGCGTTCCGCTCTTTAACCCAATCCGCATATCAGTAAACAGTTTTCTGCCAGAGTGTCTTTTCCAGTGGTTGTGTGTGTGTGTGTGTGTGTGTGTGTGTGTGTGTGTGTGTGTGTGTGTGTGTGTGAGATAAAGACTTGGAGTATTTGCAGCCTTCCAACCTTTAATATGTTAGTGTGTGTAAGTATTCTCTCTCCTATCCCCGATAGTGAGGTAGCAGACGGGGATTACAAATATTTCATTTGCTATTTATAAAGAACAGCTAAAGGCAAAGTGCACACGTCACCACTATCCACGATACAACAACACACGTCCATAATGCCTCCATGAATGTACATCCACATGCATTTAAATCTCTTAAAACACACTTTTATAGACTCGTTTTTTTTACTTTTTCCATCTCTTATTTGTACTTATTTTATTTTTAGTATTTTAAAGTCTTTCTACTGTCTTTTTACCTTATCTTACCAACTCTACCTTCCGTTTCTCCTGCTGTTGATGTGTATATGTGTTAGTGTATGGACAAAATGTGTTTGTAAACTTCTGTTTTTAAAGGTGCTATATAAATGAATAAATAATAAAATAACATTTGTTGTAGAAATGTTGTAGAAAATCTACATACATACATACACAGGGTCGCCCATGAAGTTGGAATAATTTACAAATGTCTTTGTCTTTTATAGCCAAACAAATATGCATGAATTAGAACACATAATGTAACCATTGCTCCTGGTTTACAGAATCATTTAAATAGGAATAAACAGAAGATTGTGTCTGAAAACAAAATATTCCAACTTTGTCTATAACACACAATATGACAGCAGGTGGGTTCAGTGTTATGGATCGGATCAAGAGCCTGGATATCGACTCTTTCATATGGTAAACTTGTATACATTTAGTGATAACGGGCTTAAAAACATTCTGTTTTCATACTGAAAAGAGAGCTCAGGATTGTGGAAGCCTCTATCCTCGTGGGAATGAACTCCGCAGCATTTACTGAACTTCAGAATTCTCCCCAACATTTCTGTTATTTCAGTGCTGCCTCCACATTCTCCCTCTCAGCACATTGGACAACAGATAGTGAACTCTGAGCCATAGGGCTCCTCCAAAGCACGAATAGCAATCAGCAGTGGGAGTGAGGGAGAGGAGGAACAGACACATACAGAGCAACAGGAAGAAGAAACGGTCCAAATACACATATATAAAAATATATACATAGCAGGGAGCAAAGCGTTTATTTCCACATCGCCGTATTAATAACAATTCATCTCCTGTTCACACGACTCCCATTATAAAGGCTCGCCTGCATCCGGCATTTAAAACAACAATTAATTTAGTTTTTTTTTTGGAGCTTCATCTTTTAACTAACTGAGCGTAGACTGTGGCTCACAATCTGTCCCTCTCTCTAGGCCGTCTATAACGAGGGGAAAAAAAGACGACAACAAGATGCTGTAAGGCCTAAAGTATAATTAAAAATGTCCCCACCGGGATGGGGTTCTTTTAAATTCCTTACCAATTAGGAAAAAAGAGCAGTCAGCAAAAAAACACTAAAAAACGCTTGTGATATGTGAAACAAACGCCCCGTGTGGTTGGATCCAGTCTGCATGCGGTGGCCTGGATTGGGGGGGGGGCGATGCAGTGGATTCCACTTTGCATGGTGCCGTCCCCAAACTCACTCGGCTCGGTGTCGGGGATTAATTATCTACGTCTGGTTCCATGAGAGGAATGATGACACAGGAGTGGTGTCTTCCTCACCGTGGTTTTTTCCCATCATGCTCAGCTGCGTGTTCAGACAAGCTGATCTGTAGCAGGATCAACGTCACACGCAACTCCTGCGTATCAATATGCACGTCAGTTTATAGTCTGCTGTATACTTTCATGTGTTCAAAGTATTATTGGATTTTATCTCATTATCTGCACATTCTGCATGATTGTTGCTTGTTTTACCTGTAATGTGACCTTGAGTGTTCAGAAAGACGCTCTTAAATAAAAAATATATTATTATTATTGCTCACTCACTCACTAATTAATTTTTTTTTTAAATGTATTTAATCTAATTTAATCTTTTTTTGTGCCCTTTTAATCAATTTCATTCCATCTATTTATTTAGTTTTGCCTGTTTTAACTGTAAGGTCACTCAGTCACTCACTCACTCGACCAATCACTCACTCACTCACTCACTCACTCACTCACTCACTCACTCACTCACTCACTCACTCACTCACTCGACCAATCACTTACGATCCTCCTGGCGAAGATAATATTAATAACAATAACAAATGAGGCGGTACATGTAGAAGCAGCGAGGTCACTTCAGTTCCTCTTTCCCCAAATTACTTTTACTTTCTACACCGTTTGACGAATTTCAATTAATTTTCACTTTCACTCAAGTTTTATGAGCTACTTTTTTCATTATCTGAGCAGTTGCTTTTTAATTTTGCATTAAGTAATTTCAACATGTGGATTTGGAGTGTTGTCACCATTGAAATGGATGATGTGCATGGAAACTTTCCGTTCCTTTGGTGTCTCTGTGTTCTCGAGCACCCGGAGACATGTGATCGGTGTGTTTTCGTGGTGGGTGACAGATGGAGACGAGCATTTCTCCTCCACAAAAGCCTCCAGTGATGAATACTGTTAACTAAGTGGTCATAGCGGTGTCACGTCCTGGCACTGAATTCATCAACTGCCATCCAAAAAAGCCCAATATCATTATTATATAATGTGCCATCTGTAGAAACCCAGCTCTGTGTTGCAGGCCGAGGTTTTAGGTTTTGGTATTTTGTTTTTAGTCGGCAGAGTGGAAGTTTACTTGGACCTCGATGGGCTTCGGTGCCTCTAAACCGGGAAGCCGGGAGCGTGTACCTGCTGGCCGTGACACCCTGTGAGTCGTCTTAGTGTCTGCGGGTGTGAAGGGACCTGCTGGTAATGCCGGTCTGATCCACTGCACATCTGGACATGCCCTGCAGTCACAGCCACGCTGCCGGTGTTGGAAGCTGGTTATGTTTTGTAGGCTTTTTACAATGGATCTGCACAACGTGGCTCAGTGAGGGGAAGAAAGTGAAGTCTGGAAAGAACGAGAGGACGTAGACGGAGAGCTGCCGATACTGAAGATTACTGCCATGCCTTGATTCCTCCATCATCTCACTGAAAACCCCAGAAATATGTCTTTCACTGGCCGAGAAAGGCTGTTTTCTTTTTGTCGATACCTGCCTTGATGGAAGCGATGGAGGTGGTGGAGTGTCAAGGTCAAACGCTCCTTATGTTTTTGGCCTGCAGACGAGAGGTGGTGCCTCTAATGAAGGGTGGAAGGTGGTGTCGGTGGTAATTGGCCTCGGCCTCATTAATGAGAGTTGGCCGGTAGCTTTGGAGGGCAACGCATTGATTTCATTGTATCAGGAGAAGCGTGCATCACAAACACTCCAACTCCATCTTCACAAGAGGAACTCAGGTATCACACTGCGGGCTTTGATACTGCAGGGAACATGTTCCTGCTTAACAAGCTTCACTGACTCACTTATTATACAGAATTAGATGTTTTTTCGGGCGGAGGGACGACGATTTAGCATCTCTTTTGAGAATGCCGAACACGGTTGCCATTGTTACAAAAATAGATATTCAAATTCTCTGCTATCGCGGCTTCAGCGCCTGTTTTTTTTTGGGGGGGTGGATTCCCCACAGAGCCGCTGAGATGATGGCGGGTGGAGAAGGGCGGAGGGGTTTTTCAGCTGTACTCCATATGTCGTGTCATTTGGGGACTCGCTGGTGTCGGTGTATGCTTGGCAGGTCTCGACTCCTTCCCTCTGTTCCTGGTGTCTCTGTCGGCGCCCACCTGCCCTTCTGCCTGCAGACCTGGCAACGCACGCCGTTTTACCGCCTCAAAGTGAAGCTCATTTGAATAAACAGAATTTCCCAATGAAATCATCGATGTGAGACGCATCTGTAGTTCCTGGTCACGCAGAAATGATGTGTAAACCCACAATTAGTCCACTTTGAAGAGTTCTACTCTGTGCTAGTTTGAGATGAAGGGTTAGAGGGTTTTATTGTGGATCACAATAAAAAATGCTCGCGATGAGTCGATCCCGGTGGATTTCCAGTATCGGGATAATCGTGAATATCGTCATCAGTGAATTGAAAAAGCTGTTGAGCTCCCTATCGTGCTAGAGAAGTGACAAATAGAGCCAGATTTAAAAAAGAAAAAGAAAATAAAAAAGATATTAATATGACATGAATAATCAAAAAGAACAGATTCAAAACAACAAATGTTGCTATTTAAAAAGCAAAAGCATAAATATGGCTTAAAAAGGAATAGAGTACAGAACATATGGAGACATTGTTTTAAATATAGACTCATGTATTTATTTATGAGGGTGCTGAGGAGGTCTCTTGTTTTTTTAATCTGTTTATCGTCACATGTATTAGTCCATAATTAGATCCTTTACGATGCAGCCTTTATCGCACATGAAAACAGTTGGAGGAAGTGTCGACCTGAATCCAAGTAACAGGCCGTCAGACAGACAGGCTCGCTGCTGTAATGCTGCTTTTATAACAGATCTGGCAACCAGAGCTTGCTCAAAGTTTTGGTGGTCTGGAAGTGGAGACGGGGGGAGCGTGTTAGCTAATGGATGCAGAGTAGACGTGATGCAGAAGCGTTTCTTTGATCACGGCGTTCCTCCATCATCCTCTCTGTTATCCGGTGAAGGATGTGAACTACGCTGCAGACCGGCTGACTCATAGGTGGCTTCTGTGCTGCATTTTTATGAAATGAAATCATAATCTGATCTCTGCTTTCAGCAACTACGTTGTCTGTATTGTTATTTTTTATTCAGCAGCAACAACGTAGGGACTCTAAACACGCATGTATGGCATGGGAGCTGCTGCAGGAATTTCATTCACCACACATTATATTCCTTCGTACAGGTGAGACGTTCAGGTCACTCTGGAAAATGCTGTTCACGGATGTTATTGTTGCACTGGTGATGGACAGGATCGGAATCGATGCAGGAGAATGATGATATTGTGTGTTTTTATTCCCCAACACGGAGCCTACATGACCCGCGGTGCAACTCAACCACCAACTACTGGGTAGAGATTGGTGTGTGTTATGCTACGAGCGTGATGCTGCTCACCTCAAGCACCAGATTCTGTTTTCATTTCAAACTTTTCAAAGCCCCACAACTGATTCCTGACACAAGTGGCATCACCTGCAGCAGAAAAAGGCTTTCTGGACAACTTTATACACATATTCAGTAACAGCCTTTGTGCAGCAAAATTAGCATGTATATGATGGTTTTCTATACGCGGAAAAACCGGCTAAAATAAGCACTTTCTTTTCACCTTGTCAGGTTCAAACAGTAGAAAGCACCATGGAGGCCAAATGAAAATGTTGGGATGGTTACATCTTTTTTTATATCTATTACTTTTTCCTCAAACTCTGGACGTTTTCATTGCAACAGGGGCCAAGAAATACCCAATAAATATCCAATAAATGGTCAAATGTTAGTGCTAAAATGTTTTTTGGCCCGTTTAAAGGGGCTCAATATTCCTACAGACGTGTCGACTATGATGTGTAAAATCAGTTCCGCTTTGATTCTTCAACAATTTAGGCAATTATCAATAAAAATCCCCCAAAGATTAATCATGTCATAATATATCATGTATAGTTAATAATACAAGCACAGTAATGTGTAGTAAGTGTCACATGCGCCTGGTGTAACTGTATTGCAGCAGCAGTCACATCTTCCCCCCGCGGTGCATTAAACAGATCTGTCGACCATCTGGAAGCTCACCCCTAAACTTTTTCAGAGGAAGTTCAATCCCCCAAACTGCGAGCTTTTTGCACAGCAGTCAACAGTCATTTGGTTTTGCTGAATAACACAGATTTTCCAGTTTTTAATTGGCCAGCATCCTTGTGGTGAAAGGAGACAGTACTGCGAATACAGCGGAAAATCCACTCCGGGAACAAACCACAGCTTCATTGAGCGATCTGTTATTTGTGCTGACAGGAAATGTCAACGCTGTTTGAAAGACTAAAAGTTGCTCCGATGGACTGGAGCATCAACAGAGACCAAATGTATATCTGCCACTTATGTTATATGATCTCCATTACGGTGATTGTGTATGAAGAATTCAAAGGGATTGTGCACAGCTAACCCCGCCGATCGATGTGACCATCTGGGCATTTTGACGGATCAGCGAGCCTCAGAGCAGGGAGAGCAGCGATGCCGTACGATGGGATGCACTGTGTTATAAATAGGTTATACATTTGACTTTTTGCTGCCTCTGGCATGAAGCAGAGTTCAGCTCGGCTCTGCAGAGATCCCTTCCAGAGGAGGCTGCAGGTGGAAGGTCAATTGAAATGTGTAAGACATGGTCTGCTCGTGAGTGCTGCTCATCACTATCAGGTCATTTAATTGGACAAAGATCGAATTCCCTGATGCCTTAGAGCAAGGGGCAACCTATTTCATAGGGGGATTTGTTTTTTACCTTTTCTTGTTAATCACTGTGGCATAACAACATTGAGTTTAAAATGTAAATCTTCAACAAATCTTTAATTTGATTCCATCCAAATAGACATTGTGTACAGCGGCTTTTATTTTAAATCTCATAATCAGGACGGGGTAATTATATATGAGAGCACTATACAAGCAGGCTGACTTTGTTATGAAAACATCCACAATCTTGTTCATCAGCAATAGACTTAACAAATTCTGCAGCACTAGCCAATCGGAGGCAGAGTAGGGCGGGGCATTGGTTAACCAATGACATACCAGACGCTCGTCCTGCAGGATCGTTGGTGATTTAATTGTAATGGATACAAAATAACCATCATGACAAAAAAAGCCTGAAGTCGTGGTTTCTAAACAAATAACGGTCTTGTTTTCTAAATGGAGTTTGATCGGAGCTAGGCTACGCTAACACCATAGCTGCTCCGTTAACACTTCAAATAACGTCATCTAGACATAATTAGGCAGCGACCTTGTTGTTTGGACCACAGACAGACAGAAGCACTGCTTCGCTTTTGGCATGAACACACCTTTAGAGGCTCGAGGCCGAAAAAACCCTCTCTGAACTTCTGCATCTTCCTAGAGCTCCTAAAATGACGAATTTTACGGATGTTATGTGGCAACAGTAGAACACATGAATGCACATTTCAAAATGCTGCTGTTAGAGTGATCAACCTGTTAAAGGCCTCTGTGCTCGTAGCACGATGGCTACATTACCTTTGCATATTGTATTCTTTCCTATCATGCTTACTGAAGCGTTTAATTGACTCGGTTTGAATTTCCACACACAAAGACGCAGGGAAAAAAAACAACATGATGTGAAAGAGGGAAATGACGCTAATACACAAAGTTATGATATATGTAAAACGTGATTGGTCACAGACCTCCAATCAGACAACTGTGGAAAACATAATGATGTTAATTTAAGTCTAAATGGCCGAAACAAGTTCATCTACTGCAAATATTCCCACACGCCGCTCTCATTTGTAATCAGGTGTGTTGTTGTGCTTCAGTCTTACAGAGAGAGAGAGAGAGAGAGGGGGAGAGAGAGAGAGAGAGAGGGGGAGAGAGAGAGAGAGAGAGAGAGAGAGAGAGAGAGAGGAGGAGAGAGAGAGAGAGAGAGAGAGAGAGAGAGAGAGAGAGAGAGAGAGGACCCTGATTGCTGAGCAAACACCTTATGTATGCCTCAAGTAGACTCTAATCACAGCACCCACTTTGACAGTCACTGTATGAAAAAGCATTTCAAATTACTACCTCGTTAAAAAAAAGAAGATGTCAATTGATTTTCATCAGGCGACAGAATTGCAAACTGCACAAGCAAAGCAAAAAGCAGGAGTTACTTCAGTAGGAACTTAAATGTGAGGTTCAAATTTAAGCTTTTTTTGCCACATATTGCACCACAAATGTTTATTTTCTGTCAGTGATATTTTTTATCAATAAAGATGTATTCTTTTTATTTTTAGAACTTGGTTTGTTGAGACATGGGGTACCACGAGATAAAAGATAAAACACATGACCACTTATTAGGAATGGAAAACAAGGGGAAATGTTAGGTTTCTTGTTTTAAACAAGAAAATTCCTGGTATTGTGGTATAAAGCAAGGGATTGGACACGTTGACCTTTTGACCTGATGGTGGCGCTAGATGAATAAATGTCTGCAATCCATCCAAAAGTAGTTGAGATGTTTTCTATTTAATATTTTGGAAAATAGCCATCCTAAAAGAATCCTTTAAAATCAGTGATAAAAGTCATCAACCGTGTTTCTCGTTTTGCACGATTTCAATCCACGTTGTTCGTTTTTTCAAAGTGATGATGTCGCCATCGGAGATTTCGCTGTTTTGATGTCACTATTCTGGGTTACAGACAAGAGTGCGACAGCCTGTCACGTTTCACTTCAAGATGCTGTGTGCATTTGGGTTTCATTAACACGTGAATATTAAACTGCAAAACAAACAATGCAAACTGTGGATGTGTGCGCTTAGAGATTTCATCGGAGGGATGATGGAAGGGTGTTTAGAGCACCGGCATTAGTATGCAAACACAGGAGTGCAAGTGTGTGTGTGTGTGTGTGTGTGTGTGTGTGTGTGTGTGCTGCGAGCCAGCTGGAGAAGAGAAAACTAGTGACACTGGCTTCAAGTGGAGTTAATGCTGAATATTTCAGCGAGTCTTTCTACACTGAAGAGCGAGCTTCCCCGGAGAGAGGCGGCGATGTGCTCTGATTCAGAATGGCGATACCTGCACTTTTACATCAAGGTAAGTATGAGAAGCATCGAGCTGAGAAAGAATCAATCTCACTTAGAAAGTCTGTCAGTGTATTATTCATCAATTCATCCGTCAGTCTGTGTATCTAGCCGTATATCCGGCTATCAAAGGCCTTTCCCCCCCGTCACCAATTGAAATCATCTTGAATTTTTCATCCGCCGGTGCCTTTTTCGTGCCTGGTGACCTCACTGATCAAGCGGGTGTAATGCACAGATACGATAACCTTTGCTGAGGTTTCTCAAAGCTGTAACCTTCCCCCGCTCATTATAGTGACTCTCAGATACCCATAATGCAACATTACCTTTTTCTGCAGCATCGACGTGAACATGAAGCGTCCTGCAGATCGGCCTTCCTGTGAACAAATGAGGAGGAAAAAACACATTTTAGATATTTTATCATCATAAATGCAGCTAAAATTCACATTCAACCTGTTTCAAAGCTATGTCACAGCGAAAAGAAGAACAATTAGCGTCCTATTTGACCCTGGCGTGATTAACGTGAAACGCTGCATACATATTCAATAAAGCCTCTTTGCTTAAAGACACAATAACTAAGATATTTATTATCTGATCAAATAATAATAGAACTGCTGTTTCCACGCCTGCTGTTGACGTCTGGCTTCTTTGTTGGAGAACAAAAACACCACTTCAGCCACTCATGTTTTCATTTTTGCTCAACAATGCCCCACATAGCAACACATAGCATAAAAAAACATTATTTATTCAAAGGCGTTATTATTCAATGCTTCTCTACTATTCCATTGTCTTGAATTTCACCCGATATGACCTCGATTCCACAGCATATATGACTATAAGTTAGTGAAAGCTAAAATACATATTTAAACACAACATAATGATGCTGTAACAGCTCTGTTTCAGTCGCTCTTAAATACCTTTCAAGTGGGACTCAAAGGGAGATAAACAAAGATTCAATCCAGGATTATTTATTTATATATTTATATTTATTTACGTATCGTCACCTGCTGCTTCACGGCGGCGACGACTCGTTCATGTGAGGGAATGCAAAGTAACACGTTGATGAGACGCCGAGGCAAGCAAAAGGGAAATGGCTTTTCCTATGAATGAACAACAATTCAGGATCAATTAATGCGCCGGTGTCTTATTAAATCACACGAGATGAGAACTGAATAAACATGGAGGTCTATCACATGTCTGTCCTGTGATAGACTGGTTACCTGTCTGTCTCTACATGTCTCCCTGTGATAGACTGGTTACCTGTCTGTCTCTACATGTCAGCCCTGTGATAGACTGGTTACCTGTCTGTCTCTACACGTCTCCCTGTGATAGACTGGTTACCTGTCTGTCTCTACATGTCAGCCCTGTGATAGACTGGTTACCTGTCTGTCTCTACATGTCAGCCCTGTGATAGACTGGTTACCTGTCTGTCTCTACATGTCAGCCCTGTGATAGACTGGTTACCTGTCTGTCTCTACATGTCAGCCCTGTGATAGACTGGTTACCTGTCTGTCTCTACATGTCAGCCCTGTGATAGACTGGTTACCTGTCTGTCTCTACACGTCTCCCTGTGATAGACTGGTTACCTGTCTGTCTCTACATGTCAGCCCTGTGATAGACTGGTTACCTGTCTGTCTCTACATGTCAGCCCTGTGATAGACTGGTTACCTGTCTGTCTCTACATGTCTCCCTGTGATAGACTGGTTACCTGTCTGTCTCTACATGTCAGCCCTGTGATAGACTGGTTACCTGTCTGTCTCTACATGTCAGCCCTGTGATAGACTGGTTACCTGTCTGTCTCTACATGTCAGCCCTGTGATAGACTGGTTACCTGTCTGTCTCTACATGTCTCCCTGTGATAGACTGGTTACCTGTCTGTCTCTACATGTCAGCCCTGTGATAGACTGGTTACCTGTCTGTCTCTACATGTCTCCCTGTGATAGACTGGTTACCTGTCTGTCTCTACATGTCAGCCCTGTGATAGACTGGTTACCTGTCTGTCTCTACATGTCAGCCCTGTGATAGACTGGTTACCTGTCTGTCTCTACATGTCAGCCCTGTGATAGACTGGTTACCTGTCTGTCTCTACATGTCAGCCCTGTGATAGACTGGTTACCTGTCTGTCTCTACACGTCTCCCTGTGATAGACTGGTTACCTGTCTGTCTCTACATGTCAGCCCTGTGATAGACTGGTTACCTGTCTGTCTCTACATGTCAGCCCTGTGATAGACTGGTTACCTGTCTGTCTCTACATGTCTCCCTGTGATAGACTGGTTACCTGTCTGTCTCTACATGTCAGCCCTGTGATAGACTGGTTACCTGTCTGTCTCTACATGTCAGCCCTGTGATAGACTGGTTACCTGTCTGTCTCTACATGTCAGCCCTGTGATAGACTGGTTACCTGTCTGTCTCTACATGTCTCCCTGTGATAGACTGGTTACCTGTCTGTCTCTACATGTCAGCCCTGTGATAGACTGGTTACCTGTCTGTCTCTACATGTCAGCCCTGTGATAGACTGGTTACCTGTCTGTCTCTACATGTCAGCCCTGTGATAGACTGGTTACCTGTCTGTCTCTACATGTCAGCCCTGTGATAGACTGGTTACCTGTCTGTCTCTACATGTCAGCCCTGTGATAGACTGGTTACCTGTCTGTCTCTACATGTCTCCCTGTGATAGACTGGTTACCTGTCTGTCTCTACATGTCAGCCCTGTGATAGACTGGTTACCTGTCTGTCTCTACATGTCTCCCTGTGATAGACTGGTTACCTGTCTGTCTCTACATGTCTCCCTGTGATAGACTGGTTACCTGTCTGTCTCTACATGTCAGCCCTGTGATAGACTGGTTACCTGTCTGTCTCTACATGTCTCCCTGTGATAGACTGGTTACCTGTCTGTCTCTACATGTCAGCCCTGTGATAGACTGGTTACCTGTCTGTCTCTACATGTCTCCCTGTGATAGACTGGTACCTGTCTGTCTCTACATGTCTCCCTGTGATAGACTGGTTACCTGTCTGTCTCTACATGTCTCCCTGTGATAGACTGGTTACCTGTCTGTCTCTACATGTCAGCCCTGTGATAGACTGGTTACCTGTCTGTCTCTACATGTCAGCCCTGTGATAGACTGGTTACCTGTCTGTCTCTACATGTCTCCCTGTGATAGACTGGTACCTGTCTGTCTCTACATGTCTCCCTGTGATAGACTGGTTACCTGTCTGTCTCTACATGTCTCCCTGTGATAGACTGGTTACCTGTCTGTCTCTACATGTCAGCCCTGTGATAGACTGGTTACCTGTCTGTCTCTACATGTCTCCCTGTGATAGACTGGTTACCTGTCTGTCTCTACATGTCAGCCCTGTGATAGACTGGTTACCTGTCTGTCTCTACACGTCTCCCTGTGATAGACTGGTTACCTGTCTGTCTCTACATGTCAGCCCTGTGGTAGACTGGTTACCTGTCTGTCTCTACATGTCTCCCTGTGATAGACTGGTTACCTGTCTGTCTCTACACGTCTCCCTGTGATAGACTGGTTACCTGTCTGTCTCTACATGTCTCCCTGTGATAGACTGGTTACCTGTCTGTCTCTACATGTCTCCCTGTGATAGACTGGTTACCTGTCTGTCTCTACACGTCTGTCCTGTGATAGACTGGTTACCTGTCTGTCTCTACATGTCTCCCTGTGATAGACTGGTTACCTGTCTGTCTCTACATGTCAGCCCTGTGATAGACTGGTTACCTGTCTGTCTCTACATGTCAGCCCTGTGATAGACTGGTTACCTGTCTGTCTCTACATGTCTCCCTGTGATAGACTGGTTACCTGTCTGTCTCTACATGTCAGCCCTGTGATAGACTGGTTACCTGTCTGTCTCTACATGTCAGCCCTGTGATAGACTGGTTACCTGTCTGTCTCTACATGTCAGCCCTGTGATAGACTGGTTACCTGTCTGTCTCTACATGTCTCCCTGTGATAGACTGGTTACCTGTCTGTCTCTACATGTCAGCCCTGTGATAGACTGGTTACCTGTCTGTCTCTACATGTCAGCCCTGTGATAGACTGGTTACCTGTCTGTCTCTACATGTCAGCCCTGTGATAGACTGGTTACCTGTCTGTCTCTACATGTCAGCCCTGTGATAGACTGGTTACCTGTCTGTCTCTACATGTCTCCCTGTGATAGACTGGTTACCTGTCTGTCTCTACATGTCAGCCCTGTGATAGACTGGTTACCTGTCTGTCTCTACATGTCTCCCTGTGATAGACTGGTTACCTGTCTGTCTCTACATGTCTCCCTGTGATAGACTGGTTACCTGTCTGTCTCTACATGTCAGCCCTGTGATAGACTGGTTACCTGTCTGTCTCTACATGTCAGCCCTGTGATAGACTGGTTACCTGTCTGTCTCTACATGTCTCCCTGTGATAGACTGGTTACCTGTCTGTCTCTACATGTCTCCCTCTGATAGACTGGTTACCTGTCTGTCTCTACATGTCAGCCCTGTGGTAGACTGGTTACCTGTCTGTCTCTACATGTCTCCCTCTGATAGACTGGTTACCTGTCTGTCTCTACATGTCAGCCCTGTGGTAGACTGGTTACCTGTCTGTCTCTACATGTCTCCCTGTGATAGACTGGTTACCTGTCTGTCTCTACATGTCTCCCTGTGATAGACTGGTTACCTGTCTGTCTCTACACGTCTGTCCTGTGATAGACTGGTTACCTGTCTGTCTCTACATGTCTCCCTGTGATAGACTGGTTACCTGTCTGTCTCTACATGTCAGCCCTGTGATAGACTGGTTACCTGTCTGTCTCTACATGTCAGCCCTGTGATAGACTGGTTACCTGTCTGTCTCTACATGTCTCCCTTTGATAGACTGGTTACCTGTCTGTCTCTACATGTCAGCCCTGTGATAGACTGGTTACCTGTCTGTCTCTACATGTCAGCCCTGTGATAGACTGGTTACCTGTCTGTCTCTACATGTCAGCCCTGTGATAGACTGGTTACCTGTCTGTCTCTACATGTCAGCCCTGTGATAGACTGGTTACCTGTCTGTCTCTACATGTCTCCCTGTGATAGACTGGTTACCTGTCTGTCTCTACATGTCTCCCTCTGATAGACTGGTTACCTGTCTGTCTCTACATGTCAGCCCTGTGGTAGACTGGTTACCTGTCTGTCTCTACATGTCTCCATCTGATAGACTGGTTACCTGTCTGTCTCTACATGTCAGCCCTGTGGTAGACTGGTTACCTGTCTGTCTCTACATGTCTCCCTGTGATAGACTGGTTACCTGTCTGTCTCTACATGTCTCCCTGTGATAGACTGGTTACCTGTCTGTCTCTACACGTCTGTCCTGTGATAGACTGGTTACCTGTCTGTCTCTACATGTCTCCCTGTGATAGACTGGTTACCTGTCTGTCTCTACATGTCAGCCCTGTGATAGACTGGTTACCTGTCTGTCTCTACATGTCAGCCCTGTGATAGACTGGTTACCTGTCTGTCTCTACATGTCTCCCTGTGATAGACTGGTTACCTGTCTGTCTCTACATGTCAGCCCTGTGATAGACTGGTTACCTGTCTGTCTCTACATGTCTCCCTCTGATAGACTGGTTACCTGTCTGTCTCTACATGTCTCCCTGTGATAGACTGGTTACCTGTCTGTCTCTACACGTCTGTCCTGTGATAGACTGGTTACCTGTCTGTCTCTACATGTCTCCCTGTGATAGACTGGTTACCTGTCTGTCTCTACATGTCAGCCCTGTGATAGACTGGTTACCTGTCTGTCTCTACATGTCAGCCCTGTGATAGACTGGTTACCTGTCTGTCTCTACATGTCTCCCTGTGATAGACTGGTTACCTGTCTGTCTCTACATGTCAGCCCTGTGATAGACTGGTTACCTGTCTGTCTCTACATGTCAGCCCTGTGATAGACTGGTTACCTGTCTGTCTCTACATGTCAGCCCTGTGATAGACTGGTTACCTGTCTGTCTCTACATGTCTCCCTGTGATAGACTGGTTACCTGTCTGTCTCTACATGTCAGCCCTGTGATAGACTGGTTACCTGTCTGTCTCTACATGTCAGCCCTGTGATAGACTGGTTACCTGTCTGTCTCTACATGTCAGCCCTGTGATAGACTGGTTACCTGTCTGTCTCTACATGTCAGCCCTGTGATAGACTGGTTACCTGTCTGTCTCTACATGTCAGCCCTGTGATAGACTGGTTACCTGTCTGTCTCTACATGTCTCCCTGTGATAGACTGGTTACCTGTCTGTCTCTACATGTCAGCCCTGTGATAGACTGGTTACCTGTCTGTCTCTACATGTCTCCCTGTGATAGACTGGTTACCTGTCTGTCTCTACATGTCTCCCTGTGATAGACTGGTTACCTGTCTGTCTCTACATGTCTCCCTGTGATAGACTGGTTACCTGTCTGTCTCTACATGTCTCCCTGTGATAGACTGGTTACCTGTCTGTCTCTACATGTCAGCCCTGTGATAGACTGGTACCTGTCTGTCTCTACATGTCTCCCTGTGTGATAGACTGGTTACCTGTCTGTCTCTTCATGTCTCCCTGTGATATACTGGTTACCTGTCTGTCTCTACATGTCAGCCCTGTGATAGACTGGTTACCTGTCTGTCTCTACATGTCAGCCCTGTGATAGACTGGTTACCTGTCTGTCTCTACATGTCTCCCTGTGATAGACTGGTTACCTGTCTGTCTCTACATGTCTCCCTGTGATAGACTGGTTACCTGTCTGTCTCTACATGTCTCCCTGTGATAGACTGGTGACCTGTCTGTCTCTACATGTCTCCCTGTGATAGACTGGTTACCTGTCTGTCTCTACACGTCAGCCCTGTGATAGACTGGTTACCTGTCTGTCTCTACATGTCTCCCTGTGATAGACTGGTTACCTGTCTGTCTCTACATGTCTCCCTGTGATAGACTGGTTACCTGTCTGTCTCTACATGTCTCCCTGTGATAGACTGGTTACCTGTCTGTCTCTACACGTCAGCCCTGTGATAGACTGGTTACCTGTCTGTCTCTACATGACAGCTGGGATTGGCTCCAGCCCCCCACCCCCGACCCTGAATACAGGATACGTGATAGATGATGGATGGATGGAATATACACATTATGTCATTATGCGACAATAATTGGTTGCAAGTCGATGCTGCAGTTGAGAGTTTACAATCAGAGAAGGAAAAACAGCTCAGAAATCAGCTTCCAATAGAACGTCTATGAATGAGCTGCTGATTATGTGCTGATTTTGCACCACTTCAAATTAGTATGAAAAATGGAGAGTGGCTGTTTATTATTATTATTACCCATTGTTTTATCCCATGTGCCATGGACCATGCTAAAAAAAAAACATTAGCCACTTTTAAAAATCAGGTCCAACCTTTATATATTTTGGCTCTTGAAGAGTCACAGATGAAACAAAAGAATCCGTTTTAATCTACAAGTGGTTGCAGTGTGTTGGGTGAGAGCTCCGTCATACTGTGCATAAGTGAGACTTTAAAAAAACAGGTTTCCTTTACGCTCGCATGGCTCTGACCTGATCCATCCTGATCAAAACAAAAGTCCTCTCACACACTATGAAATCACACCTCAATAAGGCTGACGGAGAGTGAACAGCGTGACACAGTGGAAGCGCTCCTCCATGTTTTCCCCCTCCTGACCCTGCCCTCCGTGACACCCGGCAGTCACCCAGTCGGAGTGGTGAGGCGTCCAGGGCTCGTGGTGCTGAGCTGATGCTCTCCCCTGCCCACCTGCTCACAGCGTGCTCTCCAGAGGAAGGCCTCCCGCCGACACCGCGCACGCACCTCCATGATTTATGAGCCATCTGTCGCGTCTGATGTTCCTGTCGCCTCAGACAGGATGTTCCCGCCTGGCATTCTGCACCGCTCTGCGTGGGCACAGCCTGGGTATGCCAAGGTCCGCTGTAATTAAATTACACCAAGTGGGAACAGAGTGGTCCCTGTATTACTAAAAAAAAAAAAAAAACCTTCACCAGAAGACAGAGAGGGGGGTATCAGCTATGATTTATGGTAGCATGCATTTCATGTCTGGAGCTAAACTGCACAATGAGGGGTTAAATTAAAAATGATCAGGCTGATTTTTCTCTCTATAGAAATAATCGGTGAGACGCAAAATGAAGAAGCCTCGTGGTTACACGCTTATATCACATTATTTGATGTATCATCCTATTTGATATTTCTGTGAAATTGTCATAATAAGCATATGAATTCTTGAGTTGTGTATGTTTGTGCCAGATGTGATGAAATCCCTGAGATATCCCTTTCACTAGAACAGGACGGATGTGAGCTCGCACCAGCGTTGACCTTTGACCTCCAAAAATCGAAATCCGTTCATCCTTGAGTCTGAATGGAGCGTTTGTGTCTGGAGGCGTTTTCTGAGAGATTGTGTTCACGAGAATGGGACGAATGACTCAAGACACAATACATCAGGCCGAAGGCTGTCGCCGGAGCAAAGGCATAAAAATGTCAATTGAACTTAACTTAAAAAACCTGCGTGACTAATGGTGGGACGCAGGAAGTTGTTTGGAGTCTTTCTGGAGTTTTTATTCCGGCGGAGGAGCCCAGGCGTGTCCTCCTCGGAGGCATCAGCATGCACAACATGGCAGCTACACAAAACACAGATTGGAGAACACAATCCCCAGAGGAGTACAAACACCGATAGAAAAAGTATTACCGACGTTAGCATTCGTCTGGAGCGATGTGCTGAACGGGGGGGGGCTCATGTTTGTCGAGTCCGCCGTCGGCAATCAAGTCAGGAAGCAACCACATTTAAATGTGCGATGGTCTGCTGGCGGCTTTTCCTGTTTTCACCTGTTGTTTACCTTCGTTATCCTGACCTTTCCTTGTATGTGTTGTATGTTGTATGTATATATACATACAGATATTATATTCTCTACATTTTTATATTCATATTGGTTATTTATTTTTATTTCTAGTTGTGAGATGCTCCCAACAAAGTTTCCTTGTATAACCTGCAACGACAAGTATTTAAGGATGCAGCTAAGGTTGTGATTAGGGATGTCCCGATCTCAATTTTTAGCTTCCGATCCCGATATTTTCATATAAGTTCCGATCCGATTTTAATATTTCCCGATACTGGTTTTCTGAAATCACTTTTTGTGTTGGCAAACAGCATTTAATTTCGTGTAGATTAAGAAGACTCGCCGACTCTCTTGTAGTTATTTTAAAATGATGCCAAACTGCAGACATTTCTTTAACTAGCTAACCCATGTGTCCGCTCCACTTTCCAACTAGATAATGGTGGCTGATGCACTAGAACAACAACGACAAACAAACGTAACAATGGAATCATGGTAAATATATAAAATATGGATCCCGATCCACCTTAAAAACCCAGTACCAGGGGCCGATCCGATCCCTACTCCTCGTTTTAACTCAGCCAGTTTATTCGGTACACGTAGCAGAAAAAACAATCTTCTGATACAAGTATGATCCCTACCTTCATCAGGTGTTTCTATCGTTTTGTCCACTGCATTTCTACCAATGAAGGTAAATAAGAGAAACATCTCTCTGTATAATGAGATTCAGTCAAAAGGAGTATAGCTGTTAATAAAAGTTAAAAATGTTTTTTTCCTCGTGGTCACGTTGCAACATCTGGCAGCCATGTAAACAGACAACTAGATTGATAGGTCCACCTGTGCAACAGTCAAAAAGAATTCTCCGAGGAAAACATGAGCTCGACAGCTTCTCCTGTGAAAGTACCTGGCATGATACCGGCTTTGGGTTTTTTTTTTTCAACAAATTGCCATGTGGCGTTATCCATCCAGCACACAAGGTTTGAAGTTAACATTTTATGCCGCCCTTACCGTTAACCTGCGTTACAGAGGGTTAGGTTCAGGGGGGGAGGGGAAACGCTCGCTGTCTAGTAGAGGCCAAAGGTCACCAGTGGCCTCATTCGGCAAAGCAACATTCATTTATTTCATTTGATTCGACCAGCAACTCTTTTGGGGAAGTGGCTTCAGAAATGTCAGTCATTAAAAAAATATCATTTTTCTAAAGATTTCAGTTCAACTTTATTTTTTCTACAACATTGCAAATCAATACGAGCTATATTTCCGTTTGGTACATTCCGTCCTCTTTACAAGAGAGAGGTTAAACATACAAGAGCAGAGGAGGTCATGAAAGGCTCCGCCGCCGAACCGTGCAAAGATAGGCTAAGCTTTAGAAAAGTGATTGAGAGGAACGGCTTTCAGCAGCAGCTGCAACACCTGGTATCAGATCCACCCGCTCTGCCCTGCTTACTCCCTGAATGACACCCAATTCATCTCAAATCACCGAGGCTTCAGGTGGAGTTGCATTCATTCTCCTCACCCAAAACACCAGACAGGCTTCTCTATTGATGCTATATTTATAAGGAAGGTAGTTGCGGAGTGAAAAGGAGGATGACGTGCCTGAGGTCTGTGTCAAACCCACCAGTTCCCCTCAGCACAAGAACTCTGCGTATCTGATGTGAGCGGCTGCTTTGATCCACGCTGACATGCGTCATGTTATATAGTGCGAGTGTGACAACGAGTGCGATGATGTTCTGGTATGGGTGCTGGTGTACATTTCACCGGGATTTAGGACGGTATTTGTTCTCTCGGAGTGAATTGAAGAGCAGGTTTGAAAGCAGAAGAAACGAGCATTGAAAACGTCATCTGATCGCCTGTTAAAGAGGCCGTTGATCAAACTACAGGGTCGCCCATGAAGTTGGAAACATTTGCAGATGTCTTTGTCTTTTAGAGCGACAAACAAATGTTATGCATGATTTAATTTCACCTGGGTAATTGTGACACATAGGGCATATAATCATTGCCAACAGAAAATAAGATAAAAGGCATTTACAACACAAAACATAAAGTAATGGATGGATATAACGCTTCGATATGCAACCAAAAAAGTGTCTATGGAGTGCCGGAGTAAAAGTGCCTCTGTGTGTCCCATCAATTTGCTTTTTTCCCCATCCCTACTAAAAACTGTAGGCTTTTTAAGGCAACAAAACCAAAACATCTTTTGATCTCAGCTATACGTTACACTATAATACACATCACATCAATGCAGTATCATAGAAAGTGCAGCGTCTGTATTTATGGACTGAAAATCATATCGTCTGGATTTCTAAATACCGTTCGTTATACTGCCCACATATGGTTTGAATACAAGTTTGAGGAGTGACGCTGTTTAAGCCTGGTCACCTGCGTTTGTTGTCTTTTAGAACTTGTAGGAAAAAGGTAACTATTGGTGCATATCAGGCAAAACTTTACTTCAAGTTGCAGAACAATCCTCGGCAGCCCATCCGTTCATCCATCCAGCCGTACCCAACACAAAGCTACCGTTGCATGATCATCACAGACCGCAACACGCCACGTCCATATGGTCTACTCTGTAAAAAGTTTAAAATTCTTGTTGCTGACTAAGATTTAGACATTTAGCAGTGTAAACAGTTCAATACGGTCAAACAAACTAGGAAGGAACAACACTCGACACAGACAGACATAATTAATGGCTTTCAGACGCTCTTCAAACAGGCAACCGTAACGTCGCACTTGGTTTTACTAAAACACAACAACACAGGAATGCACTTTTCTATTTACAACTTTTCAATCCGAGTGTTCTCCACCAAATAATTTATATGTTGAAGCTGAGGCTGCTCAACAACAACAACAACAGCACTAGAAGTTAGCACGCTGAGGACGAGGAGACAACATTATGATTCAATGAACTCCGTGGCTCTTTGTTGTCTCGCCCGCGGCGATGTGAGAAGCTCCCGAGGAAACATCTGGCGTATCAAGGAAACACATTTCTCCGTCTCACTTTACCCACATATCCAAAAGTAAATCCACCAACTCAGTGTTGACGGCTGTCCATCGTGAATCCTCTCTGCACCAAAAATAGTCAGATGGTTGTGATCAGACTCCTCAGATTCTGAAATATAACCTTTATATTGGGGTTTTTTGCCATTAATGTATGCGTGGTTGATCCGCTCGCCGTGGGGCATGAAGATGCCAACGTGCATCTGGGAAGGTTTGTTCCTCTGTGGACCAGATTTAGATTTCATTTGGCTTTTCAATGCGCACAATAATGGTAGGAATCGTCGGTCACCTCCCGATCTGCTTTGATTACGATTCAGAGGGTCACGATTCGATTATTAAACCATGCATCTCTATTTTGGATTTAAATAAAAGGGTCGTCCATACAGTTGGAATAATTTGCAAATGTCTTGTCTTTAATAGCGCCAAACAAATGTTATGCATGAAGTCATTTCACCTGGGTAATTGGGACACATAATGTAGTCAATGCACCTGGTCTAACGTGATTACTGATGCATTTAAATAGGAATAAATAGAGGATTGTGTCTGAAAACAAACAGTGTATAATGAGAATTTTCCCTTCAAATCTTTCAAACCAATTCCTTTTGTTATGATACAGTTGATGTGCTACATTACTTATATAAAATGTGGAAAATAATAATAATCGACTATAGACTTTACTGCAGATTCGTTCAACAAAGCACCGCGATGCATCATAGAATCGATTATTTCTCCCACCTCTAGAACACGAGATATTGAGCGATGACGTTTGACGAACACATTATCACTTCAGGAATCTAACCCGACATTTCACAAGCAAACTTTATTACATTTTCGCCCACCTGGCACGGAATAAGCGTTGTTGTCAATCATCGGCGAACATCACAGCACCTCGGGGCAGCAAGCTGGTCGCCAACACTCAGGTTGTTAAAATCACACTCAAGCAAAGGACGCGCACCAAATCCACAAAACTTATTCAAATATGAACAAATGAAAGTCCTATTTTTTTATGTGAGATTAATTAAAAAAAATACCAAAAACAGCTGGAAAATGTAGGCAGGAACATCTGTGAGCCTGCACTCTATTTATGGGGAAGTTTCAGTGCGAGGGATTCGCAAGATGAATCGATACGCAGCCTGCAGGCTGAGATAGTGACATGGGAGACAAAGAACAAGGCTATTCCCTTAAGGAATTGCCTGGAGCACGCTGCGAATGAAAACTTCAATAATGTTTCAGATGAAACACAAACTGGCTCACGATATCAATGGGAGCATCGTAGGCATTGAGGTGCACACACAGCAGGAGCGGGACATCCATAGTACGACGGCGTCTCCAGTCACACCCCTCAAAGTCTGAACTACATCCGGCCCCTTCCACAAGTAGAATACAGGTTAATTATTTGGATCCCTAAAGCATATGAGAAATGCACGACTGAAAGAAATAATTGTTAGGATTTCACTCGAAATATAATCAAACTGAATATTTAATGAAAGTGTGCATTCCTACAATCACGTATGCAGATTTCTCCATGTATGGATGGTGGAGGTGAAAAAGATATGTCTGTGTGTAAGCTGCTACTGGATGCTTGGAATTTTCCTTGGGATCAATAAAGTATCTATCTATCTACCTACCTACCTCCCTATCTACCTACCTATCTATCCATCCATCCATCTACCTACCTCCCTACCTACCTACCACCTACTCATCCATCCATCCATCCCTTATGGCTTTGATGTGAAATATCTGAGTGGTGTTGCTCACAGATGCTGATTGGACATGTTAGAGGTCATCTGTCCAGCCACTTCGAGTTATCCAACGTCAAAGTGTGTTACCCGACAGGAGCGATGTCCTGCCCTCGCCAACCGGTGGCTCCATCACATCCTGTTTACTGCCTTCCATCAACTTTCAGATATGATCATAATGTGAACACGTACACAGAGCCCATAAACCCCCCCCCCCCCCCCCCCTCCACCTCTGCAAGTACTATTAACATAAAAACTAAATGTGCGCCTTGACTTCACATCTAATTACTCCAATCAGTCAGAAGTAACATTTATAATCTTTTCCTGCCAAATGGCATACAAATGAGACGCGGGGTTTTTTTCACCAGGCGTATCTGACTGAATAATCCCGCCGATGACAGCACTATGAGAAGACACAAGTCGTTTAACGGGAGCGAGAGTCTGCAGCCACGCTAGCAGCTCTGCTTTGAGCTAACATGCAGGATAAAATGCTGAACGGCCGAGGCCAAGCAGATACGATGTTCACCATGCTCACCATCTCAGTGTAGCATGTGAGCATGCATGACAGTTAGCATGCAACTAACCGAGGCTGATGGAGCATTACTTTATAGGTATTTAGGCTTCAATCGTTAACCATTAAATACCAGACATACCAAGACAAATGAGCTGCCCTTATTGGGATCAATACATTGTCTAAATCTGAATACCATACTAATGATTAAAATGCATGTTTTTCTTTTTACAGAAAAACATAAAATATGTTGTATTGATGTGTGAAAACAAAGCAACTGCTGTCAGAGAAAAAGAGAGTCCAGAGGAAGGTAAATCATGAATACCGACTCAGAGAGACAAGAAGTCTCAAAGCATTTAAACGTTATATAAATAAATCTCCTGGAGAAATCCTGGTGGAAACACAGGCAAATATATCAATTTGTGCTTTTGTTTGTGCTAAATCCTTGTTTATCACCGTGATTCCACCAATGACCGCCCCTCCCCCAACGGACACCGGATATAGTTCAGCAAGTAATTATAGCGATATTTCACAAACAAGGAAAGAACTTAGCAGAAAGCCCCCAAAACATGTCCATATGCATTTATAATAATTTCAGATGTAAAGGTCCTAGGAGGATCCCACACTTGGAATATTTTAAACTGTGACATTGGTAAAAGTCACAATAAGTCCTCGAGGAACAATTTTTTCTTTTTCTGATGAGAATGAGGACAAGAGCTCCTGGAGCTCCAGTGACCTCTGTAATCATCGGCTAGTTAAATCCAGGTTACGTTTGCTTTAGGTGTTGGCAATTAATTCAGGACTCGGGCCCACTCCGGACTTTTTGGCCCCATTTTTTTCCCCCTGGAGAATATGGTGCTCCTCACCTTACCTCACCCACCATCCAACCCACTCAGCCTCCACACAAACAGTACCATTCTCACAAACAATTGAATGTGAAAAGAAAAAAAAAAACACTCGAACTTTGATTTGTGCACATGTATCCGTCTTTCCCTCTCATTTTCAGAACAAGCCAACACATGAATGTCTGCTGGGTGCAAGGTATCACAGAGCAGGATTATTATTATTATTATATGTTAATTTCATTATCATAGTCACCTACATAACTGCTAAAACAGATTCAGAACAGGTCTTTTTTTGCTTTTATTCAGCGGAGTAAACTCAGTCTACGTGCTGCAGGTCTGAGGGGAAAGCTCCCTCCACTGATATAATTAGCTTTCCCTTGTCAGTGCCGCCATCTGCAAACCAAACTCATTTTACGGCAAAGGAAACAAATCATTCTCAAAAATACAACGTCGCAGCAGGATCTAACCTTAAGCATTTTAGAAACACAGCTTCTTAATTGCAAATAAATATCACATTTACTTTGCGTTTATCTCCCCATTTATCTTATTTATGTCATGGGGCCAAGTGTCACCTCTCAGCCCGTTTGCTTTGAGCAACGCAATTTTTTATTTCTTTTACAAGAAGAGAATTGTGTTCCGCTGTTGTCGGAGTATTTCCTCACATCAATGTTGTGTGTTTCTGTACATCTGCAGGAGAACTATAGGGAACCACAAGGTTTGACTTTCTGAGGAGGTACATGAACAACGTGTGCTCGGTGGGAAGGGGAATTGATGCCAGCGTATATCTGGAGGCTGTGCATCTGCAGCGTTAAAGATGGGGGCCAGTTCAGCACCGGTGATTTAAACAAAACCAAAAAGCATCACTACTCAATAGCACTTCAAATACGATGGTTTTGACAGCTCCACAACCTCGACACATTTCACGGCTATCCATATTTTTTTTACTCTCTATGCAGGCTAGGTCTTCCTGCTCCAGTTTTTGGTTGCATCACATTTTTTTTTGTATTTTTTTTTCTCCCAAATAGGATCAGTGAGGGATTAGTTATGTGCTGGGGAGAACAGAATCAGCAAAGGCAGTGACATGTCGCCGTCTTTTTCACCTGGAGGAGGAGGATCTGTGTGTGCATGTGCTGCAGACAGATATCACCTCTCACCATCTGATTACCCAGAATGCACACCTGCTTAAATGTGGTGCGACACCTGCACCAGACTCAACTTTGGGCAGGTTCTCTCTAATCTCCGTCTCCCTGTGTTGCCCGAGGCTCCTCTAGATGGCACTGTGCAGCTGTTTGTGAGACGCCGCCGTGAACAGTTATGTGTTTGTGGCTCGTCTGTCTGGATCCACTGCTGCGTTCTGAGTCATTTCCATCCCTCTATCCCTCTTCTTTTGCTTATTTTTTAGTCAATTGTGCTTCGAGACAATGGCACTTTGGTCAGTCAGTAGGTCAATAACTGATAAAGCATTGTTCAGTGGGAATTTTCAGCTTGATCGCCTCTCTCTCTCTCTCAATAGTTTGCCTTCATATTTCGGTAAAAGTGACTGACGCTTGTCTTGATTTTCACGACACTCAACCCCACGATGATTGACGGAGACGCCTGAGTGCTTAAGCGGAATAACCTTGGGAGAGAAACTCTGGCAAAGCAGCAAAAAGCTGATGCTCCAAGTCTGGTCAAGGTCACTGCGTTACTTCACAGGGAGGCTGGGGAAACACTGTTTCCTGTTCCTGTTCCCACTTTAAAAAAGAAAACGTGATCCCACTCTGCTTATTATACAGCCGGGGCCAGATATGACCCAAGCTGGATATTAGTCACCTCTCTGTCCCGCTCTATATGTCACACAAAGGACAAAAAAGGGAGCCATGCGAGCAGAGCGAGGGGGAAGCCTGAGCCACTGTATTATCTCTCCCGGAGAAATTAATCACCGACTATCTCTGGTGCTTGTTAAGGTTTGTTTTCTGTTAAATGTATGGCATTTCTTTACAGCCCGGTGTAAACAGAATGAAGCAGAGTTGCATGAAAAAACTGGACAGGAGTGAATATATATAGTATGTTTTATGTTGCCCTTCAAGACCATCTGAAAAAAAACTCCTATAACTATTAATACATCATAAACATATCATTGTGATGCTATTTCAAATGGAATTACACATGTGGGCTTTGAGACTTTTTGAGATACATCTACTTTACTCAAGTATTTTAATGTACTTCTACTATCTCATCTACAACATCATAATGCAGTTTGATTGTTAACACATAAAGTGAAGGTCAACAATGAACTTTTAATGAAAATTGGCAATCTCCATCTGCAGATGTGGATCATGTGATTTGATCAAAAGTTCCAACGGCTCGGTGCACCTTAGGGTGGGGTTGTCCTGTCATACCCAAGGTCAAGCATGAACCTCAAATTATACTACAAGTACAAGTACACTCCACTGATACTTCTGTAATTTTACTTCAGCATGATTTTATTCAATATTTTTGCAAAAAAAATGCTGTTATCACATTCTTTAGTTTAGCTAAAACCAGTAAGGAGACTAACGGGAATATGTCAATATCACCTGTAAAGTTAAGGGAATGTCTGTGAGTTTCCTGGAGTTCTCTCTGACTAAATGAGGGAAGATAGCATTTAATACTGGGACTTGGCAACAGCTTTCATACTTTAAGATCCCACAAATCCATCTGCAGAAGAAGCAAGAGCAAAAAAAAAAAAAAAATTGTCGGTTGTTATTGTCAATTCCCACTGGAGCTGTGGCAGTACTAAGACTGCAGAGGATACTGATAAGACGGAAAAGAGCCTCTACACCTTATCTCACTGGAACAGTCCTTGTTCACTCCGATTCCTTCCTTGCTGTACGTGGAGGAAAAAAAGAAACCCAAACAAAACAAAACACATTTTTTTTCTCCTTTTTTTTAATTAATGTAACAATTTCTTATTGTATGAATCCAGACAATCCGGTTAATAGTGAGGAAAAAAAGAACACTTTGTTTGACAATGATGATTACTAAAACGGGGGGAGAGATTTCCTCGTTTACATTTTCAATATTTTTTAATGATGTCTCTCAGTGTTTTCCCCCCCGCGTCTTTTGAAGGCGTACTACTCATTGCGAAATCAATTACCCGAGATCATAACCAACTGTTTCTGCGGCTGACGATAAGAGCATCTGCATCGGAGCTGACAAATGACAGAATAGACGCCATGTTTAGAAGCACATTTCTGACATCTTTCGAAAAAAAACAAAAAAGAACAATCTAACTTTATTAAGGAAGAGTAATAATGAAGTCCTTTGGATTTTACAGGCCTGCGTTGAGGGTCATTAAGCCCACCGGGGTGAGATAGAACCAGCACAGCTGGGATGGTGACAATGATAAAGCCAGTGGTTGTAAACCTAAGTAAGGGTCTCTTTCTGCCATCTGATCGGAGGGCTTCGTCTCAGGCCTGGGATTTAATGGGGGTTATACACGATGCTACCTCGCTGCAGACTCTGTGGGGGGCTCTGGATCCAGCTGCACCCGTGTGACACCCCGCAACATTAAAGGTTCAGGGTGCAAATCACATGTTTCATCATGATACCATATTATATCACGTTTTTGTTGATATCGTCAAGACAACCACGACACTATATGGTTTCGATTCAACTCAGGAGCCTGTGATTGATGGAAGACGATATTGACAGGTTACAGGTATATATAAAAAAAACATAAAACATGATTTTATCATTACGGGGCTCTGTAGGAAGGACGTGTGTTTGGATGGAAATGCAATGATGTGCGATGGGAACGTCAAGATGAATTGATATGTATTAGAGATTAACCTAAATTAGACTCCAGAATTATGTTTTTTACCAAACCATCTCGAAATCGGTGTAAAACTTCAAAGTTTTACTTTGTTATTGTCATCCACGGTGATTACTTGCATTAAAACACACAAAATTGAAATGATTCAGAAATAATATTTAAGTAGTTGCTTTGATTTTTAGAGTTATAATTAAGTTTTGATTAGGAAGTTAAACAGAATTCCCTCATTAACGTCTCTGTGAGAACATCTTCTACCAACAATTGTATTTATTTAAGTTTCTTGCCAAAAACCAATACATCCGAACACATCATGATAGCGAATGAATCCTCGTTCAGTACACCGTTTCACGGGCTTGAACACATCATAATGCAAGTCAATGCAACCTCGGGTAGCATTACAGACATGCTTGTCACTGTAATAACACTCAGCAGCATGAATGGTAATAACAATATAGCAAGTGTCTGATTAAGTCAGATGTTCCAGATGTTTTAAGGTTGTTCTTTCACATCGCCTGGCGCTCACACACTGTACATCCTGCTATTGTAGACAAAGGCAGTGTAAACAGGGTGACACACTCCTATACATCTACAGTCTTCAATGTGAGGGACTGTATAGCTCAGTGAGTACATTATACTTTCTAAGGGTCCACTCATGCTAATAATGCATGTGCCCACGTTACTTTAAGTCACTTTGGATAAAAGCGTCCACAAAAAAATGCCTCGCATCGTGTCTCACTTAGAATCCACTAAATAAACTGTCACATAGAGAGAAAAAGGTTGAGAATCAATTTCCAACCGGCAACAGCATATCATCGCACTCCCCCTCAACATGCCGAAGATAAGAGCAAACAAGTGGGTCAAGCTGAGAAGAGATGATATGTTTTTGGGAGACGGCCATCTTTCCGTCAGGATCAAAGTGAAGTGACTGTGCCTTCTGGCCCCCCCGGGCTCTTTCCCATCAACAACTCAACCGAGTCTCAAGGGGATAATCTGAAACGTAGGTATTATGCACGCAAAAGCCATTTCACTCTTGTGGCGTAATTTTCTGTGAAAAGCCTTTGAAAAAGCCACACGTGAATCTCATAATTAAAGATATCCACGTAAGAAACGTGTTCAACAACCTATATATGTTCCATCAGGCGTGTATCCGGATGTAGCGTCATTTATTGCAGTATGAACTGATGTTTGTGTATAGTAATGTGAAATGCTCTTCCCTGCGTCGGATGGCGTCATGCGAACAGGCTTCCACCACGTTTTGGGCTTAATGAACTACACGTAGCAATTACTTCACAGCGAACTCGCAGCTCTCACCGCGAGGCATCGCTGAAACTCTTATCTGCTCATTAGTAGATAAACAGATCTGCAACGTGATTGGCTGCCGCCTCCTGGAGGGATGTGTCTGAGTCTGTGGCATTCATTAGCATCCCCACTATCTTTATCGTTAAAGGGTAATGGACGTTTTTTTCAGGATTTATTCTTGTTGAACTCCACAAGTAATCCAAATTGGTTGGCAAATAGCTACCTGCTGCTCCGCTTCCTTTCACGGACAAGGACAATCTCCAAGAAAGGCCGAGAGCGCCGCTGTGTCTCAGCTGTGCACCCCCGAGATCCAAACAATTATGCCGAGACAACAGCCATTACTACCTGTTCTCCTTTATGATTGGTTTTTCACGTACTATATGGTTTGTTAATAACCGTGCTGAGGACATCAAAAGGACACCTGCCCCATCCCATCAGCATCGACAGGAAAAGACAAAAACATATTTCATAGCCTCGTAGACGGCTGGAGGCCGACTGTGTTCGTGTGTTGGCGTGGGACGGGTTTTTGGAAAAGTGGTGACCGATTTATGATGATGCAAGCCATTATCGGACAAGATTTGAGGAAATTTCAGTGCTTTACAGTAATTGCGCCGTTGCCTTAGTAGCAGAGAAAACAGGGCATAGCCTACTTTCACCTGCAATAGAAACATCTCACCATGTGATCCAAAGAATGGCCAGTTTCCCCACTAGATCAGTGATTTTTTGGGGGGGAAATATTATTTATACTTCACTGGCACAGACTTCACATCCACCTCTCAATACTGCTTCCTTTGTACATTCTCTTAAGTAAACGAAAGGTACAAATCAACAGGTAACTAGAAACTGCATAGAAAATCATTATTAAAAAAACATTTAAAAAGAAAACCCCACACAGAGCGTGGCAAAGGACAGACAGATGAGATGAAGATAATGTCAGACCGTTTACAAACGAGATCAGAGAATATTCAGTTCAAACAGAACGTTCATATTATGTTACTTGTGTCATATTGCTTATTACTAATGCAATACGAGGTAAAGTGCTGACACCATCACAGCAGGTTGCTGATGTAGACTTTTTAAAATTTGCCAAAATGTGATAATCTGGAGATGACAACGTACGGGCTTAGGTTTGACCAGGAGGTTTGAGTAGGCTTTACTCTAATTTGAGTAAATTTCAAAGGAAAAATCATCACTTTTACTCCATTACATTTGGAAACGTGCATCTAATTTTGTTTATTATTTCATGAATTCATTGTCTGTCACAGTGTTGTGGAGGTCTGGCTGTTCCCAGGTCTGTTAGCGCTCCGTTATCCTAGGCGGCAAACTTCCGGGTCTGAAAAGTGAAGTCAAAACAGATGCGACTAAAACATGCATTCTCTCTGCTGGCCTTCAGGGGGCGACAACTCCGGTTGCAAACAAAAAGGCAAATATACAGCGATATGTCATGGTTAGCATGTTTAGGATAATAGCTGTGAGTAGTAGCCACATCACTATCCACGACTTAGTTAGTCATGAGATTAAACTCCCAAGTGTCAGTGTTAACCCTCCAGACTGGGCCAAGGGACACGCTGGAGAAAAGTCTCTCCCTTGATTTCCCTGTACTGCCTTTTGAGCCACAAGCTTGACAGTTTATTGATCTTCCTCTCATCTAATCAGTAGCCTTGTCACATTATAACAAAGGGTAGCCTAAGCCAAAATGAAAGCAATTTACTTCAGCCCAAGTGAAGATTGCAGGGCAGGGCGTAGTAGTTTTCTTCCCCCCCTTCATAGACAATCTGATACCGGCGGTGTGGTGGTGGTGGTGGAGCCCGGCTCAAATCAAAACAATGTCTCAGCGTATTCAGCCTGGCAGGGTGAAGCCGGGGGCAAACAAACACTCGACCGCTTGTCCTTCTTAAAGTGGAAAGCTGTTGTTCAGTCGATCCGCGTTGTTAAAGGAGTCACAAAAAAAATGTGATTGAGGATTTTACAGCACAAGATAATTGAAAGATAAGTAATGTAATAAAAACAGTCAGTCAATTTGAAATAAATTAAGAAGGAGCATAAACATCACTCCGACTATCTGCATTTACATAGCGGTGGCTGGCTTTAACAGGGATTAGACATCATCATTACGTCAAGCGTCCCGTGAGGTAATGATGTAGGTGAGGAGCGACGCTACGACACTACTGTTTGAAACCGCAGCAAAAAAATAAAAAAATAGGCTCGCGATTACCATTTAGATTGTGAAGCCCGGCCTGCAGGCTAGATACATGCACAAATAAGTAATTGAATTTGCACCTTCGCCTGTATGGGAGCAGCAAACCTGTCTGCAAACAGCTATACTCCCCCCGATCCCCAATTTCTGCACCGGCCGGTTGTCATGTCGCTGAGGCCATCACTTAAGTCCTACAGGCAGGAATAAATAATCATAAAACGGAGATGTTTAGACTCGAGAGGCGCTCTTATCTCATCTTCATGCTGATTTTTTCACTTCAAAATGAAGTGTGCTTTCTGAATAAATGGGCCACTGAGGACAGTCGCCCCAACGCAGCTCTAATATCTTCTAATTGGCACTATGTCTGCACAAATGGGATGTGTTGTTCTAATGGCTAACGACATGCCGTTGCCTCCGTGCGTTATTGCATCGAACCGACTAACCTTGTAGATCAAGCGTGCGGCGCTCTGCCGACAGACTCAGAGTCCCGTTGGTAACACAAAATGGTAACACAAAAAAAAAATGTCTTTATCCTTCGGGTCATCACTGGAGAGCCGTGTTTACAGGGCATACAAGGTTGAGTTTTCCACCAGCGCCAGAATGACATTGAAAGCGGTCGCTATGCAACGGAGGGAATTTGTGCCTCGCTGTGACCGAGCAGGTGACCCAGTCTTTCTGGCTCTGTAAGCAAAACTCACAGGAAGTGAGCTGACACTGCACCTTCAAAACAGCAGAAGAAAAAAAACAACACAAAAAAACCCAAAACACCCACCCGTACATTTGTCTGCGCCTCCTCGTGTCATACGCTCCACCATTAATAGTGTTCCCCTGTGAACATGTTTACAGTGCATCCCATTCATCAAAGCCTCCTCCCAGTCTAATCAAAATGCCCTCTAAGGCCTTATTTTCAGTCTCGGGATTCAAAAGTTCTTTTTTTTAGTTTGGTCATCTGCCCTCTGGTTTCTCTGGAGTCCGTCTTTACTCCGCTGGGATTGAGCTCTCTTTGGACTTCTGGGTTCAGAGAGCAAATGCTTAGGGACTGTGAGGAACATAATACAGTAAGTGAGGTGAAAACTCTGAGCCGAATGAGAAAAAAAAAAAAAATACAAGGTCTATTGGTTGCGGGCCTCTGTGCATGTGCTGTCGGGCTTAATGCGAACCGACAGCAGAGAAAAAGCTAAGAAGCATGAATTTGAAGATCATCACTTCAACCAGTGAAACAGAAAAAAAGTTGTGTAGAGTATTAATCACATTTCATGTGCTTGTAACGCCAGAGTATGTAGTTCAGAATGAGTTGGTAGGCAAGACACGTATTGATCCCAGTGGTGAGAAAAAATCCATCACCTGTTGTTATTTTTAATCAACAGCAGTTCAGCGGGATCAATCAGTATCCCCTGAAGGGTTAACTCTTTAGAGTTTACCTAATCAGCATTGCATCTATGCTGCTGCCGGCAGGAATCGAACCCACGTGTCTCACCTATGTTAGCATGACTGACAGTTCATCTCCACATGGTTCACTCACTGATGTAGCATATATATTGAGTTTTAATAATAAAGAGAAGTACAATGCTAACACCCTATCTGGCTCCATCATTGCTGAAAGTGTGGAATGAAGCACACGTCTGGAAACGGCGTTAGAAATGTCCAAACAAAACAACACTATGCTTCATTTCAACCAGAGTTGGTCAACAGGTTGTGGGTTTTTATTCCCACCAAAGACTCCATCCACTGATTATCAGTAAAATAATGTGCTGAGGCTAAATTACAACTGGTACATAGAAGTGACCTGCTAAAAGCAAATGTTTTGGAAGGCAGATTATGAAAAACAAGGTACAACAGACAGCCTGTTCTGCTTTTAACAATTTGAATAGATCATTATAGATCAAATATTTTATTATTCCAAGTCAACCGACTGATTTAGCCAGGAAGAAGCTCTGGAACGTCCCTCGGAATTACAAACACGATAGATGATTCACAATTTGATGAAATAAACATACATTATCAATACATCTAACCAGGGGTTTGAGATATTGTCCAATATTGATGAGTGCATTTACAGTTGCCAGTGTATTAGATGCATCCAGCTAAAAGCTAATGCAGTCATGGAATCAATGGAACGGAGGTGTTAATGTACATTCGGATCTTGGCCACCGTATCTATATATACGACTACCGTTCATCCATATCTACGTGCAAATTCTTCCCTGAATACCGTCAACTTGAACATCCATGTTCACCACGCATCTCTCTCATCCGTGAGCCTTTGTTTCCATATGCATTTGTTTTTTTACAATCCTGCTAATGCACAGAGGGTAATGAAGCATCTGCTCATTCGCCCCGGGGTCACATATAAGAACATCGCCGTCTCGCCATAAACATGAGCTGCCTTCACCTCTCTGCTTATCACAAGACAGAGGCTCCTCCAGAGCTGTGGGTGTTGCACATCTGGCGAGGAAGACGGGTGAAAACCACGGAAAGGTGTCGCAACGTTATATCGTATAGTGTTTGGATATCTTAGTGTTTTAGATACACATCTTTCAGCCAGATCTGACTGGAAGAGAGATATATATATATAATTATGGGATCAACGTTGGCTCTTGAATGACAAAGAGATGGATTAGAACACATGGGGGCTCCCTGTCGATAATCCTATGAGAAAATAGGAGTCGCTGGACCGTGAATGGGTTTCCAAATCAAATGTAATGGAACTAGGGGGGCATGGGTTCAGGAGGGAGGTGAAGAATACACGAGCAGGATGGGATTTTCTGCTCATCCCGTGACGCACATCAAAGGCTCCGAGGTCAAGATCTTTAATTACACGTAACGCACGTCCGTACAATGTTTACGACCCCGTGTTTCAAAAAAACCTTATCAAAAACCATTATTCCACAACTGTAACGGGATTTTGAGGGTCAGGAGACCGACCTCCAGATGGTTGGGAGGAACCACAGGACACCGAACTTTCATTTCATTCAAACACCCTCCATGTTCAAAGTGACTCTTTTAATCTGTGACCGATAAGGCTTTATGTTACTCCTGATGGCCTTCATCAGTTTGATCTCATTAGAACCGGCGTAATTGACTGCTCACATTAAACAATGACCCGGCACCTTCTTCCCTTCTCTGCTTCACAAATTAACCTAAATTAAATGCATTTCCAGCCCCTGAAAGGAGATCGGGAAGAACAGCAGGCGAGAGACGAAGAAAAAGAAATAAAAACCCCACAACCATCATCATGGTAAAGGCGGGTAACAGTAATTGAGAAATTGGCCATTCATAGGGAAAACACTGTTTCAGATTGGATGTCACTGGAGAAGGATTGTGCATCCAGCAGCTGTTGGGAAGAAAACGCTCAACATGTAGTGAGCTGCATGTAAAGTATAGCAGCATGCGGTAAGTAGGTGGAATAAAAACCAGCGTGTGTTTCCCCTCTGCACCACATAGATTTTTCTTTGTTTTTTGGCCCGGAGGCAAAGAATAATCACGGAAATGTGCAGTAAGGAGCATTCCATGCACTATTTATAATTGTGCTATTACTTTGAAAACGAACTGTCGCACAAACTGATAACCTTTCATTTATTCTAATTAAACTTTTTACTTTGTATTTATTTGTACATCTTATTATATACTGTATGTCTGTGTGTATGAGAGAGAGAGAGGCGGGGGCACCATCTCCATAAGAATAACCAGGTTTTTACTTTTTATGACTCTAAGTAGAGGGTTACTAAAAAAAATGCTGCATTGATGAGGGTGGGAGCATATAATTCAGCTCTGCAACAATTTCACATCATTTGACATTTCATATCATTTGGTTTGATATTATGGAGCCTGTGGCATTATCTTCAGTTCAATGCCTTTTCCAATTTGAGATCCTCTGCCTTCCTGATTTTACCCTCATTTTTAAATGTCACTTAAGTAGAAGTGATGGGAGGAATTCACAGTGGTCTTTTTTCTCTCTCTCAGGAGAGAGAGAGAAAAAAGAAGGGCGGGGGAGATGGAGGGAGCCTGTTGCATGGTGAGAAGCATGCATCTCCACGTTTTAGTTATTTTAATATTCAGAGATAAATCGGAGGATTACATTTATGGGAACATTTTCGGTTAAAAATGTCAAAACCAATTTGTTGGTGAAAAAAATGAGTGTATTCTTCATTTGTGGGGAAGTTGAAATAGAGATATTTCCTCTAATAGCTGCAATAGGAAGACCTGTCAGATTGCAGAGGTCTCTAGTCTTTGGTCAAGTCTTTGACCCACCGAGACTATTTTTGGTTAATTATGAAACTTTGAGGTCGTCTATGGAATTAACATGATGACGACCCGAACAATGATTGTATTCACCGGATGTGTGAGAGAAGAGAGGGGGAGGAAGCACAGCTGGTACCTAGAGGATGATATACTGATGTCATGATGCTCACGAGTCCCAAATCTCGAGTCGCTTGAGGACGAGTCCAAAGTCACAGAGTCCCCCTTCTCTGTCACACTGTCGACGTATTTTTGCATCGTCCTTTCTGCGGGAAATAAATGAGGCCGTCCTCTGATAAAAAGTTGAATCCTCGGGGGAAATTCCCAAGCATATGGCATCGGGAAACCCCCCTCCCAAAAAAACAACAGAAGGACAAAACAAACCTGAATCCTCTTTTTTACAAACCGAACTCCCGCCCCTCGACTCTCAATCCTCCAAAGCACTTACGTTGAAGTGTTGGCGGGGAGGCGCCGGCACATCCTAATGCCCGGGTGTGCATCTCATCACGAGCCGAGCCAGAAAGCCTGAATGAGCTGCCTCCTCTCGGTGATGTCAGGCAGACGCGTGACCTTCCATTATTACTGTATTGTCGCCGGCTTTTTCAGTCAATGTGTCACACATGCTCTCCTTCCCCGTTCCCCACATCGGGAGCGTGTCCCGCGGGGTTTTTCGCTTTGCCCTTCGTGTCTTAAACAGGGTTAGGGTTAGAACGGGCTATTATGCGCCACATTATTGCACTCCGTCATGCTGCAGATTGTCCCAGTAGGGAGAATTGCAGCGAGGAGACGTTCTTATTTGAGGAAGGGGTGGGGGGGGGGAAACAGAGGAATAATATCCAGTCATAACGAATCCATCTTTCTGTCCCCAGAGCGATATTATGCATTCAAGCAAGAATGTGATCCACAGCTATTTATTTTGTATGTTATAGCAGGAGCAAATATGGGTGGGAGGGCCTGCTGGTCTCCAGAGGATGGTAATTGGATCATTAGGGGTGCCTTTTGCCTGGTGGTGGTGGCGCTTCAGTCAAAGGGGGAGTGATGGACAGAAGGTCGTGACCTCACTGTGGTGCCACTGGGAGCTCTGGGCAGCAAGCACAGGACTGCTAACAGGCTACAACACGGGATCTCCTCTCCCAGTAGTTTACAGGTGTTCATCTCCCACCACGGTCTTGTTCTATACAACATGTGGTCTACACCTGCAGTATGATATATAGAGCACATGCTCTATTCCTGAGTATAAATCACACACACAATAACAGCAGAAGTAGAACAGATTTCTAAATCAAAATGTAAACACACGGGCAGTAATGAGTGTAATGCCTTACTGACTAATACTTTGTATGTATATGGATTTAACGTACTGTAATGTATTAGCCCCATTATGAACTGTTCTTAAACAAGGACACAGAAGAAGAGTGGAACTGGATGATTTGAACATTAAAACCATTAGCTAATGACCTTCTCTCTCTGTGCAGACCCGTATTTGCAGACTGATTGATGGGTGTCACGCTATTAGTGGTTGAATGTGGTTGATTCTAGCTGGTAAGCATGCATTATATTTTGTTTTCCATGAAGAATAAAACTTTTAGATTTTGATAGAATATGATATTTTTTGCATTTCTCTTCGGCGTGTATCGTTAAATAGGTGAAGAATATGTGATGTAAAAGAGGTTACAAAGCATGTTTGCAGGGCTGTGAGTTACGAAACAGAAGCTCTGCACATTTGGTTTTGACAGCAGACGGTGGCGTAGCATGTTCACCAGCAGAGCTCGATGCGAACATGAACGTTGGCCTTCAGTCGTGGGCAAAACAGAGAATTATGTTGTGCGTAGAGACAAGAAACCTTTAATATCATTTCTCGACATTACATTTTTCCCTCGCTGTAAAGCCAAAGCACAGCTTGGCCTAGGACAAGACGGCCAACAGTTGCTTGTTAACGCGCATGCTTTTTTGGCAGAGAAGGATCTGAGTTCGCTACAACAGAGAGAGAGAGTTGATTGATGGCTTGCTAATCATGTCCTTGGTAAGCAGCAGATGCTGCCTCACAGATGCTGGAAACAAATTGGACTTGCCCATGGAAGCGGAGTATATAAACCATTAATACATGCTTGGTACTACCTATTAATGGAGTTGTGAGCGTATTAAGACTCGACTAAATACGTGTAAAGACAAATGTTTGTGCTTGCATTTAAAAACAACTGTATCTCTGATAAGTAGATGTCGCAGTTGTAATTATTGTTTAACAAATATCAATATCAATACAATATCAAAATATCACAGTAGCATGCTGTTTCCATATTTCCACCCACCTGCCCAGCACTTACTAATGACTCTGTTAAATGTTACAGACACACAGGCTGATATATATAAAATTACATTCTTTAAAGAGTGTAATATAACACCACAGGAACTATTGTACATCTAAATTATTCAGATTGCTACTGGTGTCTTTAAATATTAAAGCAAATTACAGCATTTAGCCACCAACAAATGTTTCCTTTAAATGAAGCGAAAGCACAAGAGTGCTGATTACTTTCATAAACCTCCGAGGGCTGGAAACGTTTGTATACATTTTGCTATAATTATTTCTTCAATCAGCATAAATGGTTATGTAAAAATGTTATAATATTCTTGTTATTGTTTATCCGTTGTTCTTATAATAATTAAGTAATTCAATAAATGTTTCCCTCCTATTACTTGCTGGTATACGCATGTAAAATATGAAGAAGTATTCCCAAAAGTGTAAAAATAAATAAATACCAGATACATCAAGCCAGAGCTTTCAACTACAATTTACAGGGTTAGGGGCCTTAATATCATTAATACATCTGTGTTCAAGTTAATCAATACAACAATGGGACTATCACTGGATTCCATGCCGGGTTAATTAAACATGATTATCATTTGTAAGGAAAAAACATCAGCTGCATATGAACATGTGCTGCAAGTGCCACATATTCCCTTGTGTAATCCACAGCAAGAACTATAGTGGCAATTCTGTAATCTCCATTTAAAAGCACTAGGTGAGTTGAAATGTAAAAAAAATAAAAAAAAATTAAAAAAGCCTCTGTTGCAGTGAACAAAATATGAAAATAATGCAATCAACGGCAGAATTAAATCTGAATTTAGAAATGAATAATAGCATAAACAGGCTGAAACAAAAAAAAACGTTTATTATTACTGTATGGTATTATTTAAATATATATTTAGGTTGCAGTTTTCACTTTGTGTTGAATCTGACGTAATATAAATTGTTAAATTTAGGAAAAAAAACACATTTAATGATTGTGAGAGCGTATTAAATGAAGCGTTCCTTAACATCTGCGTTAAGGTATCCCAGTTGACCATTTAATGAAGTAAAGTGGTATCGAGGTCGTCCCTCATCGCTACCCAGTTAGTTCTGTGTGAAGTTGAGCTGAAGGCGTAAGATAAGGGGAGCGGTGATGGTGAATGTGCTTTTATGGCTTCCTCCCTTATAACATTCTCAGAAGAAACTCCAACACCAACGTACAAAGGACTATATTTCAATCAGCCTCTTTCTTGTATCTGAAATATAAAAAAGGGTTTGAAGCTGCAATCTTTGAGGATAATATATTATTTATTTATTTTTCATGTGCCTTTTGTAGTTATTTTTCTGGGTGGCGCGCCTATAAGGATGTTACCAATTGACAATTAGTAGTTTTAACAGTTTTATGAAAATTATTAGACTAAAAAAAATGTGATGTCACTTGAAGGACAACATCACTGGTCCACCTTAAATGTCACTTTGGGGCCAACTCTCCTTCAGTTTAATCAGCAAGACACTCGGAGACAAAGAGACAAATGTACTGCTTTGTTCTAGAACATTACTGTTTTTACACATGACCCAAATGCTGAAGCATCGACCGTTGCCATGGCAATCGTCATCCAAATGAGCATTTCAATGCAGTGTGGCATTACCTTCCACATTGGGAACCCCTGAGTTGCCTTTAACAAGCATTTAATATCTATATTTTACTGCTAGTAGTATTGGTCACAGGCATTACAATAATAGCAATAATAGGAAAAAGCATCTCAATCACAGGGAGTAATACTCCTCTCTCCTGCAGCACTTCTGACTCAGATGGGAGCATAAAGAAAATCTTGCCTTTCAAAATCTTGGAAATGTGACATTTTGTCGGAAAATAAAGAGCAGGAAATGAGATGTACGTAGTGAATGCGGGTAATCAGTTTTCCACCATTGCCGCCAGTTCTTGAAAATCACTGAAGACTCAATAAGAGCTTTTATCAAAGGCCATTCAGTTTTCTGCCTTTCTGATTAGATGTGCCGATTCTCTCTGAGCCGTCCTCAACCTTTGGCCGCTCCGAGGCTGGAGTCAGCTGGAGATGTCTGCTCTGCCCTCTCTGCCCTTCACAGCGTTGGGCTTCCAGTCACTCATGTCACTCACTTCTCCCTCCAAACTCATGATAGGGTGTGCTCTAATGCCAACGCTGATGTCCTATTACTGACTGTGCTTTGGACTAATCGGTGGGTTAACAACAACTGACTGACTCTTGGAAATGGGCACTGGCTCACGAGGAAAGTCCCAATAGATTGGAATGCCAGTGGAGTAATAGAGCTTAACGAGAGACCATCTTGCTTCGGGATCACAAGTTTCTTCCCCCTCCCGTGCTTCTGGCATCTTTGCTTGGACCAAGACCATCATCGAACCCACACCTGTTAAGTTTCTTGTCACATTATGATGCTATGACGGTGACAAAATTCTTCACAGACAGCTTCTTTGGTAGCTCCCATACATAGGTGTCTCCATGGCGACGTGATATTGTCATAATGACTCACACACAGAAAAGTTGAAACAATACCTGCATCACTTTTGTGGCTAGTAAATGTCAACTTGTGGATAGTAAATATCAACTTGTGGCTAGTAAATATCAACTTGAGGCTAGTAAATACCAACTTGAGGCTAGTAAATGTCAACTTGTGGATAGTAAATATCAACTTGTGGCTAGTAAATACCAACTTGAGGCTAGTAAATACCAACTTGAGGCTAGTAAATACCAACTTTTGGCTAGTAAATATCAACCTGCGGCTATAAATATCAACTTGTGGCTAGTAAATATCAACTTGAGGCTAGTAAATACCAACTTGAGGCTAGTAAATGTCAACTTGTGGATAGTAAATATCAACTTTTGGCTAGTAAATATCAACCTGCGGCTATATCAACTTGTGGCTAGTAAATATCAACTTGAGGCTAGTAAATACCAACTTGAGGCTAGTAAATGACAACTTGTGGCTAGTAAATATCAACTTGAGGCTAGTAAATATCAACTTGAGGCTAGTAAATGTCAACTTGTGGCTAGTAAATATCAACTTGAGGCTAGTAAATATCAACTTGAGGCTAGTAAATACCAACTTGAGGCTAGTAAATGTCAACTTGTGGCTAGTAAATATCAACTTGAGGCTAGTAAATATCAACCTGCAGCTATAAATATCAACTTGAGGCTAGTAAATATCAACTTGAGGCTAGTAAATATCAACCTGCGGCTAGTAAATATCAACCTGCGGCTAGTAAATACCAACTTGTGGCTAGTAAATACCAACTTGTGGATAGTAAATACCAACTTGTGGCTAGTAAATATCAACCTGCGGCTATAAATATCAACTTGTGGATAGTAAATACCAACTTGTGGCTAGTAAATACCAACTTGAGGCTAGTAAATACCAACTTGAGGCTAGTAAATATCAACCTGCGGCTATAAATATCAACTTGTGGATAGTAAATACCAACTTGTGGCTAGTAAATACCAACTTGAGGCTAGTAAATGTCAACTTGTGGATAGTAAATATCAACTTGAGGCTAGTAAATACCAACTTGAGGCTAATAAATACCAACTTTTGGCTAGTAAATATCAACCTGCGGCTATAAATATCAACTTGTGGCTAGTAAATATCAACTTGAGGCTAGTAAATACCAACTTGAGGCTAGTAAATGTCAACTTGTGGATAGTAAATATCAACTTTTGGCTAGTAAATATCAACCTGCGGCTATAAATATCACCTTGTGGCTAGTAAATATCAACTTGAGGCTAGTAAATACCAACTTGAGGCTAGTAAATGACAACTTGTGGCTAGTAAATATCAACTTGAGGCTAGTAAATATCAACCTGCAGCTATAAATATCAACTTGAGGCTAGTAAATATCAACTTGAGGCTAGTAAATATCAACCTGCGGCTAGTAAATATCAACTTGTGGCTAGTAAATACCAACTTGTGGATAGTAAATACCAACTTGTGGCTAGTAAATATCAACCTGCGGCTATAAATATCAACTTGTGGATAGTAAATATCACCACGGAGGGTGATGCCAGTCATTCTGTAACCAATGCTGCTTGGTTAAATCGGAGCACTGTGATGCAGATGGATGTTGGACATTAGATTAGATTTATTTGTAAATCGTTTTTTTAGATATTTATTTTACATCACAGCACTTAGGCCTATAAACTTCCTCCGATAAATAGTGGTAGAAATTTCTGAACCAACAGGCCGAATGTAGAGGTGAGAGCAAGGTTTCATTTCACAGAACTGCTACTTCGACAAAACACAAAGCAAAAGCGTAACAAAATGTCATCATTACAGCAAATCGAAAAAACATCAATATTCTACTCTCCTCGGGCATAGATGCACTTGCTTCCTAAACTTTATGTTAACATAATATTCATTAGGAGAGCCTTCGAAGCCAAAAGTGAAGTGTGGGCAGGGTGTGTGTGTGTGTGTGTGTGTGTGTGTGGATGTGTGGGCTTGTGCGATTGCCTGTGCAGTTTCAGAAGTTAAGAAGTGTGGCTCGGAGCCAAGGTGCCCTCGGAGCTGCTCTACCTCCTAGTTCAGAACATTCCACGGGCGAGAGCCCAGAGACCTCATGATGGCCAGTTATAGAAGTCCAAATAAATAGGAGCTGCCAATCAGCACATATTCACCCAACTCTACTATCCACAGCCGGGAGAGCTGGACAGCAGAGCAGAAACGGCTACTGTGTGGTTGGTGTGTGTGTGTGTGTGTGTGTGTGTGTGTGTGTGTGTGTGTGTGTGTGTGTGTGTGTGTGTGTGTGTGTGTGTGTGTGTGTGTGTCCAGTGTTTTTTTTATGTTTATGTAACGGACTATTTGTGTTAGTTTTATTCTTTAACTGGATGTCGTAATGAAAAACCAGATATAATTCCCTTTACAACAACAAACTTTCAGTTGTGACACAAAAACATTAGCATTAATTCAACAGCAGATTTTTATTTCGGGAACTTTTTTTTTATGCCCCGACTAGATATATTAAAAAAAATTAAAAAATAAAAGAATATATGAAAATACAATGAAGTTGTGAAGGAAATGTGCTGGTTGTTGCTGGAAGAAAATAAATTGGATACAATTCCTGACAATGACAATTTGACTTCAGGACATGTCTGACTCCACACACACAAAATCCAGCAATTTCACTATCAATGTATTACACTGTCAAAGTCCCATATTTGCACATAAAAATAGTTACATTTCTGAATATTTAAGGTGCTGTCTAGACTGCATAAATGCTGAAAATCAAACTTTTTTAGTAAATCCATGTGTGTGTTTAAGAGTCCTGCTGTACAGAATCGACAGAACACAAGTAGAAATAGGTGTAAATATATAAATTATATAATTTTATATATATAAAGAACACAAATGACCAACGATAAAGTAAGAATACATTAGCCAGGTAAGTGTGACAAAATATAGAGTCATTCCAGGATGTTTAGTGCTATTTTAAGAGTTTTTGAAATGTTTTGATGATTATAGGGATAATATCACAAATATTTTGGCAAGGATAATCGTGATATGACGTTTTCATCATTACAAACTATACAAATCAACATTTGATACCAAAAAACAAGGTTCTTGGGTGGAGAACTGGATCACTTTAAATCAACGAATAGGCCTCTATGATGTAGCTGAGCTTTGGACCGAGTGATTTCAAGGCTGCAGATTTGTTGCATCACACGAGATCTGAAGACGTTAATTTCACATTCCAACTAAAGTGGAGATAAAATACTGCCCATAAAAACTTGATAGAGCCTGTTGAAGCCCAAATGCGCCATCGCTTAGCTCATATTTGATGTTTATGGTATTTTTAAAGAGGGTGGGTCTGCGATGAGGACGGGGGACGGTGAACTTTTGTGGGTTCACACATTTGAGTTTTGAATAATTGAGATTCTGGATGACTTTATTTTGAATTATTCTGCTCTGATCCGCTGTGTGAGTAACCTGAACCCATCTTCTGTTTGTCTCAGCTTTCGAACCCATCCCTCTCCCTTCAACCATGCCTCTTTCTCCATACCATCCATCCTCTCATCCTCCAGCCTTCACTGAGTTCTGTGCTGACGTCTCCCATCATCGTCTCACTTTCTTCAGATATAATGTCTGCAGGAGCAAGGAGGCTCAGGTGACTCGTGGATGTGAAATATTAATGTAAATGTGTCATAAATATGAAGATTAATTTGTGAAGACCGCTCTCTCTCTGGTGGGAAAAACAGTAAACGAGGAAACAAAAGGGGAATGCAAAAAAATTGGAAAAAAGGAGAAGCAATTTAATAAATAAGCAAGAAATAATGAGTCATTGTTTTTGTGAAATTTTGCTTATCAGGAATTTATCAGGAAGGTTGTTGTGTTTGAATGTGCTCTATAAATCAATATTATGTTTTTTTAAAGACAGTGTTCAGTATGCTGATTCACATCTAGAAACTAATAATTAGATTTTCTCAAGTAAAAGTTTTTATTTTTCAGTCATAATTATCGACTTTGCAACTCCATGACTTAAACGGTTGTCAATTATGGAGACGTTATTAATGATATTTCATATCATCCAGCAGTGGAATACACCAGAATTCATGTGTTGTAAGACAGAAATATCTCCTAAAGGTCAACGGCGACTAACAGGATTTATGTCGGTGGAGAAAGTGTTTATCAGGCTGCTCTACAGCACACCCCGTTCAGGAAGGCAGCCGACAGTACCATTGTTTCGGAAGATGATTTCCAATTCCCATCAGCCATGTATGAAATCACTGTGCTGCCGATATTGCTGCCAAGTTGGAGCGACTGAGAAACACGACAGCTAAATCTTCCGTTTGTAGTACGAGGAACGAAAAACCGTCACCTTAAACGCAGAGATTCATTTAGAAGTCGATATACTGAAAATGTCGACGTGTATATATAGAGAGAGCACGGTGTGTGGGGAAAACAGGCTTTGAAGTCCAAAGTCTTTCAAATCATTTCCTATGCATGAGTCTGGGAATGCAACAGCCAGTGTTTTCCTATTTAAACTTACAAAGGAGGTAAACAGAAGCTGTCGATCCTTTTTTAAATATTAGGCTGCAAGTTAAAAGGTAAAATACAGAGTCACACTGTCTTCCTGTCTGTAAACACAGCATTTAAAAAATCAGCCCCACCTCTACAGCTCAACGAGTGAGAGAGAGAGAGAGCTAGGTAGTGAATGAAGAGAGGGATCGGCAACAAAACCGTGAATCACAAGAATTGCACATTATTTTCTGATTGTTTCACGGCGGTTACATTCGACGTAAACACAAATAAAACACATTCACAGCTCTTCCCAAACCTGCGCAAATTCATCCTGCTCTGGCCTGCCTGCTCTCTTTGAGTCTGCATCAGGCCTACCGAGGGATGTGACAAAGCAAACATCCTTTTTATGTGAACAATCTCCAATAAAGTGTGACATTGTAACAGTGCAATTCCTGTATTTTTCTGATCTTCCATGATAACAAGCTAGACAGACCTTTTCAGTTCACTCGTGACGATATTCTAGATTATCCCGATACTGGAAATTCACCGCAATCGATTTATTGTTTTTGACCCGATCTGTGATACAATTCTAAACCACCCTATCCAATATGACACCCCTACTATTCATAAATAAAGATTAAAATTGTAGCAGTGTGTCTGTGTGTATACACACACAGTATATGTGTAACTGCACATGACGGAAAGAGGAAAGAGGCAGGAAGATGGGAAGGGAAAGAGAGAGTCTTTGTGTGCAACCTTCTGTTAAGATTTGGCAATCGGCGATTCGACTCATCCACTCCTATCTCGTTACTGTGACACTCCAGCCCATTAAATAGAATAGATTATTGATTTTGCTCTCTTCGCCTGCTCTGAGATTTTCCATCAGACTTTCTGTGCAGTGAGAGAAGAGCTGCAGAAAAGCACAAGTCGTTCCGTGTAAAAGAAAAAAACATCATCTATCCAAATGTGGGTTTACAAGAGGAAAAGCTCATCATAGCGGCGATATGCTGCAGGTTGTCATGCTGCATATCCAAAATCTTGACTTGCACAAGAGCAGGGGGGTTATTGCAAAAATGCACATGTTGTGTTTGTATTGATCTTGCGTCACAGAAAGGACAAGGTGAGCCCGTTTGATAATAAAACCACTGAGGAAAAACTCCCCGTTCTTTGTCAGACGTGGATATTGAGTAATGGCGTCACGTCCCTGGCGCCCATCACAAGATGTTCACTTGGCTTGGATCTCCCCGAGAAGCACAATTGATTTATTACTCATAATTCGGCTGCACTCCTGTTCCTGTCACTGAATATTTTTGCCATCATCTCTCTCGTACTTTTGACCCGTTAAAGTAAACTGCTGCTGTGTTCGGTGACGACCGACATTTTTAAAAAAGGTCATTTTTCAAGCAAAAATACATTTGCTGTGTTACAGTGTCTCAAGTGTCAGCATTGTATCGTTTTATTTGTCAAATATGAATGCAAACTTAATCAATTACTCAACAATAAAAGATCAATTAACCTGGCTATAAAGCTCTTTATTACTGGTTTTGTCCATAAAACAGTAAAAACAGTCCATTATAGTGTCCCAGGGCCCAAAGCAACACCTTTAAATGTCTTAGTGTTGCGATCGAGTCAAAACCCGAAGATATTCAGTTTGAACACATCACAAGTAACGCACCAAACCTTTGAGAAGCTTACATTTTTTGTAATGTTGATTGAAAAAACATGAATAATTAACAATTAGAATTAGATAACAATTAAGTAAATTGTTGCCCCTTGATAAACCGTCTATCGACAAACCTGTTTCAACTCTAAACTGAACATCTTTGGGGTTTGGACTGTTTGTTAAATAAAACAAGCCCACCTTAAGCGCTGGGAATTTGTAATTGCATTTTCACTATTTTCTGACATTTTATAGCAGAAACAATTAATCGTTAATGGCAGAATAATTGTCCGGCTAATCGAGGCAGCCCTACACTGGATTAACAGTGTGGACTATTTACGATGTGTTGAACTGTGAAACCCAGAGGTGAAGGGCCTAATGCATAATTAATAGCATTCAATCCATACTTGTATTTGCAATTGAATATATAAATACTAGGTACTGAAGATTTGATAATTCTCCATGCATCTCTACTTTGGATTATTTGGATATAATTCTAATTTTTCTAATTCCTATTTGTACGATGACTGCATCGTCAGTTGAAAGATTAAAAATAAATAAATACATTTAAAAAAATTTAAATAATAATTAATAATCTAGACTTTCCAGAATCTTTGAATATAACAACTTTGAGGATTCAAATGTGCATCACGATCATGTTAACCGATGCTGTAGTGAGAGTTGGGTTTATATCCAGCTTCACTCCGGTTCTTTAATGTGGGTCTTTTTCTCCCAGATGTTTGGTGATTATACCTGAATTCACGGTGTTTTTACGCCCAACGAGTTCATATCCCTGCGTTTCTGAGCTGAAGTGAAGATCAACTTCCACTCGAGTTGACGACTCCGACTACGCTCATTACTGCAACTGTTGCCGTTTGAGAGCGTCTGGGGATTTTATTGTGAAGTGTGGAACGGAGAGCGGTGATGCTGTTGTTGACACGGTTAGAAATGTGTTGTTGTCTTCCGTGTTATTATTTTATTACCTCCGAGAAGTAAAGGAACAAGGTAAACGTAAAAATAAAAAAACAAAAACTGCCTGTTTAGCTTCGTTTGCCAGCTAAAGTTTTTTTTTATTATTTTAGTCAGAAAAAAATGCCAAATTCTAGTAAACTTGCTGGCTGAGAGAAACCAGCAGTGCCTGCAGGCGGTGAATCACGTCAGCAGAGGAATGACGCAGGATGTCTGAGTTTGTCACTCTTTCAAAATCAATGTTTAGATTTCAGGAATATGACATTCTAGATTAGTATGCAGTGAGATATTAATTCCTCTCCATAATCCGGTTCGGAGTTCAAAGACGACCGAGTTGACGTAACGTATAGCTAATAATATGCACACTTATATTTGTATATTTATCGAACAATGCAACTTTTTGCAAGTTGTGAAGGGCGTTGCATTGGGTGTCGGTGTGAATGAGATCCAGACAGCAGCAGCGAGTGCAACAGAGAGCAACAGCAAACAAGGACACACAGCATCATTGATGCGAAGCACCTGAAATCAGGCCAATACCACGCAGGTGCCATGCGGCCTCCCACGTGCACTCGGCCAGAAGATAACCAAGATGCAACCACGATAAAACAGTGTGACTCGGCTAAATCCATGTCTTTGGTACGGAGTATTTGGACTACAAACATTGGGTCATTTGGGTCTAAAGAACTGACTCTGTTTTGGTCACCAAAGCTACTAAATTGGTGCAATTAATGACAGTTTTGCATGATTTCAAAACAAGACAATTGTGAGCTTTCGTCCTTAATCACACAGTATGTAGACAAAATACTGCTGATTGATTTTAAAATACCATAAAACACTGCTGTAAAATAGGGCTTTCCCCAGTGTTCCAAGTCCATCGGAAGTTTCAGTGAAGGAGAGAAACGCATTAGGTCGATACCACTCATTAACCTGGCCCGTTTTAATCAGCACCCACTGAACAGGTCGGCTCTGACAGCTGTGGTTAGCCGGTGCTGATGCTCCGCTCTCACGGACAGAGATGACTGCTGTGTTGATTACCCATAATTAAAAAGAAACAGGATTCAAATGGATGACGGATTGATTCCTGCTCTCCTGGGGGGAGTGGTTAGTTCTCTCCAGGTTACACGGTACAGCGGCAGACGTAGGATTTGTATGTGGTTTGACATTATCATTAAGGGTTACTGTAATATTTAATTAATGTTTGGGCAGTGATAAATGGTAGGATTTATTTTTGCAACATCAGTGAATAACTGGGTGACCTCTCCGTTCCTCCTCTCCGCCTCCTCCCATCCATCAACCCCCTTCGCCTCCAACTTTTTCCTCAACGCATCTGTTGTAAATTGTCTCTGCACCATTGTGACCTGATTTCTGTTCATTAGCTTTCACTTTCCCTTCCTTCAGCACTGCGACGGCGGAGGACTCCTCTCCCTTCACTGACTTGTCTGATAGGATTTAGCTCGCTCCGTACTGATGCAATCTGGGCAGCTCAGCAGCTGCGATTCCGGCCTGTCTCCTGGTGATATAGCGCCCGGCCCCTCCACCCTCGGCGGACAGCACGGCAACCAGTCAGCGTTCTGCCGGTGATATTGCCGCTGTCATTACAAAGACGTACGGAATTAAAAGCAACAGCGAGGGCCGCGCTGCTCGCCTGAATGTCAACAGCAGCAGCTCTGTTATCAGCTCAGCGGGGAAGGTTGAACTGGAGAGAATTTTGGAGAAATAATATCAATAATGAAAACACTGTTTTTTCCCTGACATTGAAAATAAATATGGCTTTGGAGCGTGTGTGTGTGTGTGTGTGTGTGTGTTTTAAAAGAAGAGAGAGTCAGAGGAAGTGAGACTGAGAGACAGAGAGGCAATCTTTACACAAATCCTCCATTTCCTGACCACAATCAATTTCGACCGCAGCTGTATGACATGCATTTCGGAGTGTAAAGGTGAGTTATTTTTCACGGCAGCGCCTCACTTTTTTCCCCCCGTCTCTGTTGTACTGGGGTTGCAAGCAGCAGCCTGACTCATTCTTTCTGATGTAAATCCCCTAAGGAAAGCCTGTGGTCTTCCTCTGGCTTGTGGTGAAATGCCACCAGTAGTGAGTGCTATAGCCTCACATTCAGCTTCCAGGCATCACGGCCACAAAGCCCAGCAAAGCATCCTGGAGGCTTGGGGATTTAGGAAATAATGTGAGCTCTACTCACACAACCCCCCCTCTACAGCCGGCAGACCAGCAGGCCACTCATGTATGTGTCTGTAAGTAAGATGGCAGCAGGGTTTTTTTGGGGGAAATCAGCTCTAAGAGCACAAATACGTGGATATAATGTGTTTAAATATATACACAAGCTTCTCTCCCAGTCTGGAATTGGTTTGTGTAAATACAAATTTGGCAAGTCTGTTTTTTATGGTGTGCAGAATGTTTTTTTTTTTTTTTTTTTTAAATAGGAAAGACGAATGCTTATCCAACTCACAGCACTGAGTGTCCCTTGTTGATTAAATGTCACAGCATTAATGTGACATTATTATGTTCATTCAGATTGGGGTAGAAATGGAGGGGGAAGTAAGAAGCAATTCAGTTCAACAGTAATTGTGTTGGAATGTAAATCATTCTGTATTTGCATTTAATGCAACCGACTGAACATTCATATGGCTTCAGGCTTCTTATGTGGTACACACAATTCTACCAGTTTTAATGGCAAATCAATGATTTTAGATAATGTTATTACATACATTTCATTGATTTTTTTGGTCCAAAAGCGTTCATGCTTTCTATTGTGGATTTTCTGATAAAAATGGATTGAAGTAAAAGACCTAATGCTCTCAAAAGGGTATTATGACATTATTATGAACTTAAAAACCTCAATCGTAGGTTTCTTTTTCATCTGATTGCAGCACTCATGCAGGCTTGTGGCTTCCGCATTATGCATATTACGACAGCGCTCGCTGTGTCCTGACAGGTGGACAAATGTCAGGGAAACCCGCTGATTTAATGACGTGTTTTTCCATCTAATTATTGCAGAGTGTCATGAATTAGTTCAAACGTGATTCCTGATCATTTGTCAAACAAGTGAAGCCCTTCATGAGCGCCCAGATAACAAGTATGTATTAATATGTCATGCAGGCTTTCAGAAGAAACATTCATATTTATCCGAGTCTTGATCTCGGCACTGAAGAATCAGGGAAGCTACTCTGAAGGAAACCTTTGTCTGCTGTAATGTTATTATATTTTTAATAAAAAAGACAGCATATGGGATCGTGTGATGGTTTGAAAGCAAAATATTATGTATTTTCCATTTGCCTGCAGAGTGCCACTCCTGGGAGGCGTGTGCTATTGGGGCTACGTCAAATAGTTTGATGTGATGAATGCTGCATCACTTCAATTAATGACGAGATACAGGGAGGTTAAAAGAGCCCAGACGTAGACTTGAGGCCTTTAAATATGTCACAGAAAGAGACTTTTATAGCAGCCCACCACCTTAATGTTTTACAAAGGGTTCTACTGTACAAAGATTCAAAAGAATTGCATAACAAACCGCCATCTGTTGACTTTCCTTTGGAACGTAGGTCTATTTCCTTACACCCTCAGATTGGCCCAAACATTTCAGAATTTAAATCATTTATTCCCATGAGCTTCAAGGGAATTATATTTACATTTTTAGTGGTCATTTAATAGAGAATCTCCAGTTAAAAAAAGGCTGTTAAAAATATGGAGCCTGTTTACCCAGATAGGGACATACGCTGCCTCCTCAAAATAATCATAAAGCTGCAGCAAGGTGAATGTATCACAATCATTTCCACTCCTGTACGACAACATGAGACGGTGGCCGACCACGCTGCTGCATCACACGCACAACGTTGATGCTAATATATGCAAATACAACCCCCGAACCGCCGTTCAAGCTCTTTCTCTGGGGGAAGCCTTTCTCCCGTGACCTTGGCGAGGTCGTCTTTGCCTGCTTGCAAACTTCCAATCCCTCTCCCTGCAAAAGTGATGATATGCAGCCGGCAGAAAATGAAAATGATGGCCAGGGAAAAACAACTGTTTACTACTGTCATTTAATGATGTCTCTAAAAACAAGGTCCTGGGTGCTCAAGCTTGAAAAGAAGAGGTAAGTAAAAGGTGCACTCAGTGGAGTAAAGATCTTTGCAAAGTGACCACTACTGTGAATGAACCCATCTATACACCACCCTTTAATGTGTTGTAATATGCACTCAAACTCAAAAACAAGAACTGATTAATGCAACTGCCTTGAAGTCATTGCATGCATTTTTTAAATCATCTTGTATTTTCTTTTCTGTTTTCATCAGATGTTTCTCACAAAATAATTATCAAAAAACTGCAGTAACTGACATTTTAGCATTTGACATTGCCTGATACAAACACAGCACAGTTCTCTGCAGTTAGGGGTGTTAATAATTAACTGTCTAACCTTGCTGTCAGGGGAAGGGTGAAAAGAAATATTAAACATTTTTAAAACTGAGCAAAACAGAGAACCAGCTTGTGACATATGGGAGAACAGATGATCCACCTTCAAGAGGTCAGCCCACCTCAGTGCCCGGGAGTTGTTGCTAACTTCAGGGCTAACCCCCTTCACTTTAATCATTTTACTTAATTGGAAGTTCGGAAAGGTTCTTGAGGAGTTGCTGCATTTATTCACAGATGAAATAACACACACACACACACACACACACACTACAACTATAGCTGACTGCTACTTAATGCTAGGTCTAATGATTTTAATTATAAAAGTTCTTATCAGTCAAGGAAGGGTGTGGTTTGAAATATAAATAGCTTTTTTACAGAGTGTGTGCTAAAACGCACACAATCAGGTAGGCAAACTAATTAAAATATGCAATAATGGGCATATTTGATGGAATAATAGCATAACAATGCACCAGAAACCACCAAATGTTGGCCAAAGTTTGTCCCCTCAGGGGGGCACACCCCAAAGCCTGGTTCCTCCTCCCCCCCCTACTGGCTGCTCCATCGGCCTGCTGGAGCTGCAACAGAAAGCACTCTGATGGTTGGTCTAAATTCCCTCTCATCACATCTCCCCTCCCTCCTGCCAGCCTGCCTCATCGACAGTCGAGTCACATCCCAAACAATCCTCAGGCAATAATTGCCATAAACAAAAAAAACCTGTTTATCTGGTCGGAACAGCAGTCCCAATGAATGTGCGCTACCATGGGGAGTGGGGGGGGGGGATGGCACCTTGATATTCATACAAAAGAATGAAATCAATTTAAACCAAATACATATCTCCCTTTTCTCCCCCCTTCTGTTTAGTTCTTTGATGCTTTGGGTAAAATAATAGTTCCTGTGCTTTTTGAGTGTACACGCAGCTCCCTGTGTGGTTGATAATTAGAGATTAGCTTGGCGCCGGCGTTATCGGGGACCGGGGTAAGCTGTTTCCTAATTATGTGAGGAGGGACAGAAAGCTGGTCGCGCACCTGCTATGGACGGAAATGTTCTTAGCGTGGTAAGTGAGGCCTCTGATAGTCCGTGCTATGATGATCTTTAATCTCGTGGCAGTAATTTGTATACTAAGAGGTAGTATTTAGCCGTGGCTAGTCCCTAAGGGATAGCTGCCTACGAGGACCCGTGTCTGCCGATGGTTCGGGGTAGGTTTCAACGCATCACAGTGCTCATCCATAGCGAGTGCATCGAGTATTGGCGACTGATAAATACAGAAACCCAGGATCTCCACAACTCCTTTAAATTAGACATGATGGACCTAGATTCATGTGAAAATAATTTTAGATTTTTGGAAAAAGAGAGCTTCGGTATCGGCAGCCCTGAGTATGAAGAACTTGGATCATATAAAAATGTTTTCAAAAATGAAAAATGTTTAGCTAGCCTACTTTGTTTCTCTCCTATTTAACCCTGTTATTGTTATTATTTGAAAGCATATGCTTCAGGTTTTTGTCTACATAGCAAATAATTACATTTCCTTTTCGACAAAACTCTGAAGAGTGTCTTTGTGGAAAAACTTTCTTCCGAATGCACCATTTTAAATCTCCTTTAGAGGCATTTGGACAAGGACAAAATTACAGGTCATAGCGTTGCAGCTAACGTCAGAAAATACCAAAGCATTCTGCGATCAATCATCTGGAACATGCCATTTCATAATAGTTTTATAACGCCTGCAAATCATTCAAATTAGAAAGTTAAATAATAAAAGAGAAGGCATTTGTACAACGCTGTATGTATGTTTTTAAATTCAATGTAATCACGCATTTAGGAATCTGGAAGAGACGGCAGACTTAGCTCGAGCTAATTAGCTGCAATTAGCTCAGAGAGCCACTGTATAACATTATGGAGTTGGAATATTTGAAAATTCATGCCATTAGTCAGAGAAAGTCTAAATTGAATCCTTTATTTATTCTAACAGAAAAAATTAGCAATATATAATGAATTACATATTAGTTAAATACCCCTTTTATTCTCCTTTTATTCCATCCCCATTGTCCATTGATTCAACTTTTATTGTAATAAGATGAGGAATGATATTTTTATACACAATATTTTGTTTTCTGAATAAAATGCCAGAAAAAATCTGTCAATTGATGGATTATCAAAATATTAGCTAATTGCGGCCTTAAGTGCAGCCTCCTCACGGAGACTTGAAGTACCTCAAATGTTCATTTCATCCACAACAGGACTAGCGTTTTATGTGTAACCTTTATTCAATCGCACCGCTACAAATAACCTGCCAATAGGTATGGAGAGGGGAGCCAGGAGAGCCCTTTGCATAAGAGGCAAAATTATATACTTTTGACATTTATTTCCATATCCATTGTTGCATCAGGCTCATTTGGTGGTGCCACGGTTTACACAGTAGTGACGTTGGGTCCATTAGAAAAGACTTTCACTTGTTGAGAGAAAAAAAAAAAAGAAGCTGGCTTGTCAAAGCCACAGTTGTGAATTGCTGGGTGTTTCAGGGACAAGCCTATGTGGGTGGCTTCAAAGTGCACTTTAGCACCCCAGGGAGTCAGAGAAAATCACTTAGTGGGACGATTGCTTTTCCCTTTTAGTGGAGCACTTGTGGACGGAGGTGGCGGTGGAAGAACATGAGATTTCATGACACCGGGGGCGCCGGCCGGGTCATAAGGACGCTTTTTATACTTTGTTGTATTTTTACAACTGGCTCCACTGATGATGATATTGTTTAAGGGGGGTTTGTGCACTACTTGGATACAGGGGCTCACATTGCACAGCTCTATGGGAATGAGCCATAGCGGCGACATTTCTCACCGCTCCCAGGCATTGGTACCTCATTTGGTGGCATCATTAGACCAAGCAACTTGTAGCCCCCCCATGGAAGAGGAAGGGAGTCTGCTGGACCAGTCCCAGGGTCAGAACACCGCTGTGGGAGCATCTGACTGCAAGACACTGATGAATGTCAGGAGACCGAAGCCCACCAGCCATCTGGCAGGCTGGTGACGCTGATGGGAGAGTACCATCGATCTGCGTCATGTCTACAGGCTTGGAGGCTGAGATGTCTCAAATGACAATGGTCGATTTGAGTCATTTTAACAAAGGCTGTGCAGGTGAATGAGACTGCACTCAGAAAACCTGAATACGTCTGGGGACAGACAATAGAGATACTAGAAATAAATAATAGGGACATATATTCAATGATTCTTGATAAATCCTGACTTATCTCAATAATGCTAGCAACTTGATTGAAATAACTAATAGATTTGCAATAGCAGGAATTCTGCATACCAATATGACTTATTCATTATAGAAAATATGACATTTCTTGCATTGCTTATTGATATTTTCTGAATCCTTCACTTTGAAACCAGCTAAAATCCACATCTGAGCCTATTTCATAATGAAATCTGCTGACTCCAGACACATTCAGACCTCGTCCACGCGTCCACATCTTTACAAACATAACTTTTTCCATGCATTCTGGCCTTTTCATCTACACTCAAACAGCATTTTAGTTCACTGCAAATGGAGCTTCTCAGAAGAAGAAGAAGCTTTTCAGAAACTCCCTCTTCAGTGTTGAAGTGTAAAACAGTGAAAAGAGATTTTTTTTTTTTGGCTTATAACATCAGTGGGACTGCAACCTGACCCGTCAGCTGGTTTGTTACACAGAAACATCGAAGAAGCCGTCAGGAGAAGAACAAAAAACATCTTTTACATTGAGAGAATACGCCTTCGGTGTCGTTCTTTGCTCTTATTTCAATAAAAAAATAGTAGTTCTGATATATCTGATGATATTGTAGCGTCTAAGAGAGCCGCCATTGTTTTTTAGTAAGAACGATTAGGTTAGACATGAATAATTAAACCTTTGGTCTTAAATTTGCCTTTGCATTTTAATTATATAATCTTATGCTCTGATGCAATAGTTAAAAAATCGATTTTGAATGGTGAATCGTCTTGAATCGCACTGATTTTGAATCGTGAATCATTTTAAATCAAAAATAGATTCTGAATCGAATCGTGACCTCAAGAATCTGAATCGAATCCTGAGACACCCAAAGTTTCCCACCCCTAATGTTTACACACAAATACACAGTTATATATATTCCACCAGGATGCACTATGGACGTCACTGCTACTCATCCAATCCAACCCTCCCAGAACACAGACCCGGCCACCACTGTACAAATATTCACACATAGGCTGCATTCAAAACTACTATTTCAGCTTGACAACTCTACAAAGGATTGGCCGGCTTAAAAAGGATATATAAAATCAATACTTTTTCCAACTTCCTTTTGATGATTTTTTATCCTTTTCAATTTTATATTCTCAGCTTGTGCACTTCAAGCGACTTTATTCGTTTGAAATGAGACAGTTCAAATAAAAAATGCTGAAAGTCGGCTATGATACCACTTGCATTCAACACGAAATTATTAAAGGTCTAGACTTAAGATTAATAAATGAATTGCATTCATACGTATACACACACGTTTCCAAATGTTTAGCGTATTGACATAAGACACATCTCAAACGCTCAGAACTTAAAATGACTACAGAATTGCAAATGACAGTAACATTACAAATCCTCACTTGTGGCAATGATATTAACGTGCAAATCACAAAAGCGTATTGCACAATTAGTGTAATGGATCTTTTCATGAGAGAAAATAAGCTTTTTGTTTCTCATATTGGATCATTGTCATTGTGTCGCTGGATCATTTCGGGCCACATGGGGAGAGGAGACTTGGAAAGCAGAATATGACATTAGCCTCTCAGCATGGGTGAGTGGACTGAGGGGGAGATTTCAGGAAGGATGAAAATGTCCTTTTATTCGTTTTTATCATGTAAGAATATCTTTTTGTGTCGGGAACCTCACAAATCAGGATGTTGTTTTCAAGATTGCTGCTCCTACGCGGTGATGTGAAGCAGCTACATCAACGTCAAACATACAGTAAATCCATGTTCAACCGAGCGGATTCCTCATTTCTTTATCGTGAGAGTGACAACTTGCTGTTGTGTGCATATCCGCTATTTATAAGTCAGCCTGTATATAAAATATTATCTATTTGCAACCCAATAGAATTCTCTGCTCCATAGTTTAAAAAAAAAGAAAATAAAATAATGAATTCATGATGGTACAATAGAATTAGTCAAACAAAACGCAGAGCAGCCATATGTTTTTGTCAATTTAAAAATGACAAATAAAGTGCTCATGTCTCTCCCTTTGTACACATTATAATGTAGTGGTGAAGGGATTTTACTGTTTGCCTGGTTAGAAGGAGTCCCTGCAGCAAGTAAGTTAAAATATTCATGAGCCCTTTTTTTGGTATTTTTCCACAGCAGACATGATGAGTTGTCATATTAGAAAAAGGCACAGGTGTTCAGGTGTTACATGATAACATTATATATATAAATGTGTGTGTGTGTGTGTGTGTGTGTGTGTGTGTGTGTGTGTGTGTGTGTGTGTGTGTATATATATATGTATGTATATATTGACGTTGACTTAAAGCAAATTTAGCAGATAACGGTTTACTCACCCGTCAATTAGCCGTTAACAACCGCTTCGTGGTTTTAGCTCCCTTCCGGTCGTTCCGTGGACTTGCTGGTTACGTGGTCCGAGGCTAACGGAGCTAGCCGCCATGTCCATAGAAGAAGAAATGGCCTTCCGTGTCTGTCAACATTGAAGAAGGGACGGGGAGACGGGCAGCACCTAGCCGCTAGCATTCGTTAGCCGCTAGCTTTCGTTAGCCGCTAGCGTTCGTTAGCGCTAGCATTCGTTAGCCGCTATCGTTCGTTAGCGCTAGCGTTCGTTAGCGCTAGCGTTCGTTAGCCGCTATCGTTCGTTAGCGCTAGCGTTCGTTAGCGCTAGCATTCGTTAGCTGTTAGCCATGCTAGTGGAGCTGTTCCTCTCCGCCGGTTTTCCTCACTCGTCGCGCTTGTTTTCCGCCCTTTATAATGCGGCCTTGTAACTCCCGGTGTCGAAGCCACGAGACATTTTAAAATAATTTTCTAGAGCTTTTGTTTTTTGGACATAAGCTAGCTCAATTGAATAAAAAGCTTCTTTTGACATTCACTTCCTGTCGCATTAAACGTCACCTTTGTTGACTGAATTATGCATATTTAACACTATATGCAGTCTATGGTGCCTATACCAACTCTACTCCCCTGCGTGACGGATCTTTCTTGTATTTGTGTGATAAATATTAATTATAATACATTATATAGCTATTGGGTATTGAGGTGGTCAGAAGCATCCATCACTAAATGTAAACTTAAACTAGTGTCCATTACTCCATTTTATAATTTAATAACATAGCTAACTAGTTCACTCCCGAACCCTTACATCTTTATAAGGCAGTAGACGGTCTCTGCAGGCCTCAGTGGATGTCACTGGATAGTTTACTGAATTAGGTTACCAAAGCTTGCTACGAGCTTAATTCAACTATTATGGGATGAGACTGGAATGGACTCAGGGTTTGTGTAATGGGTTTTTTAAAAAAAAACAGTGGGAGCCTTTGACTTCCAGCCGGTGAAAGCAACCCTGCAGCAAAAACAACAGTACCTACATCTGTCTGTAGTATGTTGGGTTTTTCCTTTTTATTGGCACTCATGAGTAGAACAACAGAGGGCTGATTTAAACATCTGTTCATTTGCATATAAGGCTTTTACAGTATCAGACTACTTGTAATGTAATCTAATCCCGTAGTCTAAACATTTATAGATTTGTTTACATATTACATGTAATGAGTTTACCTCGGCTAATCAGACAGGTAATATGCAAATATTAATATCTGCTCTCCATCCGGCAGTGACAAACCAGAGAAAGCTTGAACCACGGTGCCCTTGCAGGATTAGAGGACAAATTCCAGGAAAAGCTTTAGCAATTAGACCTCCAGCAGCCATCAAGGTATGTAATTATAGGCAATGTGTATGATTAGGGTAAGAGGTTCGATAAATTACATTAACATACTTTTAAAATCACGAGGGAGAGTCTACAAGTACCCTAAAAGAGGCAGAATGCACGTATTGATTTCCCTTCCCCCAATGGAAATTTATTTGCTGCTGCTGAGCAATGAGTGCCGTTGCAGTGCTCAATTACCTAACAGTTGAAACTCTACAGCGGAAGTAAGTGCTCTGCAGAAAATGTGACATGGATTTTTTTTGTTTTTTAATAAAATAAGATAAACTCTTAGGCCATCAGTTATTGTTGGATTTTTTAATAATATATCTATCTTTTTAGCCAAGTCATCATGCAGTCCTTCCCCCTGCACTTCACTACCTCCTCCACTTTAACACCAGAAGGGCTCATAAATGCAACCTGCAAAGGGAGAAACAATATAGAAACGGCTGTTTGCTGGCCGATTTCACATTTGCAGTGTAGCATCCGCTGCCAGGTGCGTCTCACTAATGAACCAGATTAAGTTTGTTGATAAAGTGAACACAACTCGCTGACACCAGAACACTAATTGATGGGAGACCGTGATAAAGTTTAACGGGCTGATCAAGTAAAGTTGTCTTCGTGTTTTTGGGGGCCTGTGTTGACGCATACAGCTGACAGCTCCAAACGCTTTCTTGATGTCGGAGCGTGTGTGTGTGCATGCGTGTGTCTATTGTGGGGTTGGCCTGGCAGAGCCTGAAACGCAGCTGTTGGCTTTAATCGACTTTTCGGATAGGGAAGATTTTCCAGTCCAGGGACACACACCTTCAAATCGGCTCAGAAGCTTGCTGGCAGCGGAGGGAGCCCCATCTCCATGGTCAAATGGCACCTTTCAACCCGTCTGCTGACAGGCTGGCTGGGAGAGAGGGGCTCAGGGTCCAGGGGAAAGGGAGGCTGGCAGCACCAGGCACGGCAGTCTTTTACGGTGGAAGAACCTAATTGCACAAGGCATCTCCAAACCCCACGGAACTGGCAGCTGTCCACACCTTTCCCTTGAGCTGGCTTAGAGAAGTGCATCACTCGTATGAAAATCATGCTGGAAGCACAAACCAAGGTTTTTTTTTTTTATTATGAAAAACTTCACCTGAAGTTTGATTCTGTAAATGGTTCATTCCAACTCTAGTATCCTTTTGCAAACTGCCTGGCAACAGAAACGCTCAAAGGAATACGTTTAAAATCTCTAAAAAGGAGAATAAAATAAAAACCGTCAGGTCCGAGAATGTGTAGTGCAGAGAAAGCGATGGATTCTTTCCCTGAATGCTATTCAATATGAATGAATTAAAGGTCAAATCAGTATTCCCTGTTCAAATATATACTGACACTTTTAAATGTGGCCTCTGATGTCACATATCTGCCATATAACTGACATGGAAGCGTTCCCTTTTCAAGGAAAATAAAGTAATTTCATCCGCCCTAGGAATTCATGGTTTGAAAGCCGAGCATTTTTACTCTTCAACCGCCTCCCCCCCCCCCCCCCCCCCCCTCCGCCCGCTGTCCATCTTCCAGCTGTCTGGTATGTGGGCCCTGGTGCTCCCGTTAACTGCCTGGAATAGCAGTTTAAGTGGAGTGTCAGAGCCCACAGTAAAATGGTTGCCATTCTTCAGGAGGAAAAGTATGCGGCGCATGGCATCATTTAGCCGATGAGACCCTCAAGGTGATGTAGGCAGTCTCCATGATACTCTTTCAGTACCATCAATTCTGCTTATGGAACCACTTACCTTCCAACAGCCCCGTAATCTATTTTTAATATTTGCCAGATAAGTGCACTCATAGACATTCTTCAAGGAAAGGCCGGACTTTTTGCTATTAGTCACCAAAGAAAAAAGAAAAAGCAACACAGTGTATGTTCTCTTAGGACGTATCCTAGCCCCTTTTTATGTCTGTTTGTATATTTCCCTTGAATGGTTATGATGACTTGCATATTGACATGTGGGAGAGACAATAAAAGGCACAAAAACATATTGAATGAGAAAGGATCGCTGTCAACCTCCGGCTGATGATTGACCTTGTATCTTGAGCGTGTGGCGCCTCAAGTCGATGCACGGCTGAAAATACCTATATAGATATATATAAAGTCAATTTTTATTTAACCATGTTTTAAAGTTTAAAAAACGGGATCTGAAGCACAGCCTTGATATCATGATTATAAGACAAAGGAACATTTTTTGAGCTCTTAAAGAAGGTGACCCCAGACATTTCAATGAAATACAGTTTTTAAAACTCTCTAAAGTAGCATACTGATAATGGCATCCTCAAAAACGGCCTTATATCTAAAGTACTAATATCCGTGTGTACGTCAGGCAGTGAATTATCGTACACCGCTAATAGAAATGTCAGCAAGCTAACTTGCGGAGCGCCACAGTGATCACCAAACCAACCAGACGATATGATGAAGTTCCCGAACACCTCGCTGCTTAATATCATCCGATGCCTTCGCCTCCCCCCTCCTCCCTCTAATCAGCTTCTTGACTGAGCGCAGATGTCATAATTATTAATCTGTTCCGACGAGCCTCTGATGATTGATGAGAGGCACATCCTAATCAATGGCGAACGCATGATAAGTGTTTACTTAGCAGTTTAGAGCAGCGGCACCTCAGGTGGAGTGGCTTTTCTCCTCATTATAGCACCAACACGGCACTTACGAGTTGATCTTTAATCAGGGATTATCTGGCACTTGACATTATTTAAAAAAAAAAAAAAAAAATGTTATTCTACCAGATCCCTTCTTTGAACCTCAGACGGGAAAACAAATGAATTATTTCTCCCTCGCTGGCTACGGTGGGGATATTTCAAGTACTTTGGATGCCTGTGAGGCGACGTTTTTCCAAGCTTACGTCCTTATGGATGCAAATTACACCATTTTGGGTCCCAGATTTTTAATTTAGACTGCAATCTAATTTTTGGACCGCGCCAATGACAGAACCTTCTGTTCCATTTGCCTGTCATGGTTTTATAACGTGCAGTTTCTTCCCCCGAACGTTGCTTGAATTAGTTTCATGTTCATTGACTCTCTGGAATCATGAGGCGTCGGTGCTGTGAAAAGCCAAAACGCTGTGACCACAAATCTCAAGAAAAGCTTTTTCTAACGTCTGCCACTCTAGCTGAGGGGCTCGGGACAGAGACCGGCAAAGCGAACACGGGTTTGCAAATACTTTGCGTGGAAAAACAGCACTCAACCTTGTTTGGAACTGCTCAAGAGCCTTTTGAGCACGAGAGAGAAATAAAAGGTGGATTTTTGGGGGTGAGATTGTCTCGGTAAAGCCTCCCGTTAATCACTCCGCTGAGAGAGGGAGACTAGGCGGATGTGGTTTCAGTTCACATCCTGGCACGCAGACCTGCTCTTTGTTTCAGCCGTAACGGCGACGTCAGCAGAACACATCCACCAAACCGACTAATTAAGTTGCACTCGGGTTAACGACGAGATCCACTCGCTGCAGCGTGAACGGCCACAGCGGCTTACAGAAGTCATTCTATAGGCTCATATAGAGATACTTAAATGGGAGAGCTTTCAGAAACCCATTCTGGTTCAACTAGTTTCATTATGTGATAAATGTAGAAAAACCAGATTCCCTTTAAACATTGTGAATTCCTTTATTTCAGGATGATGGAATAAAACCCCCTGTACCTGTCTTACATACAAACAAGTGTTTCTGTTTCTGATTTCCTGTATTGATTCCACGTTCAGCAAAGAAAGCAAAGAGCACGTAGGATCAGCTCTGCCTGCCTGTAGCACAGTGGCATCTGATTACAGACAATCCTTAGATGGCAGTATTCAACCAGCAGAACAACAGGAAGTGAAGCAGAGGAGGGAGAACCTGTGAGCTCCTCAAAGGTCAGATTCTCCTCCTTTAGAATCACACACCACTTTATGGAAACGAACAATGGAAACCCCTCAATATGTATAAATGCTGGATTTACAGGAAGAACTCAAATTCTCAAATATTAAAAGTATTTATCTTTATCCAGTATGCACCGTTGGAAATGTGGGATCCACTTGAAAATATTAACAGGATTTTCTTGCCTAATATGGAAATGTTTGTTTACTCGTGTTACTAACAGCAGTAGGTTTTCTAAGGGGTGAATTTTAAGGTGCCACTCGCCTCGAGAATGTCGGAGAATCAAACCAGGAGAACAAACAACGCGTAAACAGGGACATGTTAAAAATGAAAATGTTAATGTGAATTTAGGAGTTTCTTACTGTAAAAATGTTACTGTTCAACAGTCAACGAGCAAGTCCAAGAGATCAGACAGCACCTGAACACACCACGGCAAAAGAACAAATTAAAAAAATGTCATATAAATGGGTTGAACATGATAAATCTCTGGTAAAACACTTAAACATTTATATCTGACATTCACTTTTGGCTGGACTTGGTGGTCGGAAACCAAATACTATAAACTATTATCAGAATAAACTGTATAAACAGATGCAGTTGTGCTCATGAATACACATAAAGACACATTAATGGCTGGATCTGAGGACCTCACACATAACCCACACTGGTAGACTGAGACACTCTCTGAATGGGATCGTTTTAATGGATTACACAGATCACAGATTGTTTATTGTAGATTTGGCATCCATTGGTAAATGTGGGCTCCACCTAAGTGCTTTGAATATGCAAATTGTCATAACTTTAAGCTGGACAGCGTCACAACAGAACACAACAAACATAAATCTAACCTTTAAGCACCAATAACTCATTCGAGGCGATGCACCGGTAATTCCTCTGTCTTTGCTCTGCTGGTGATTCTTGGCTGAAGTCAAAATAATTAGATCAGAGCTCTACATATGCAACGGCTCATACACTTGTCTTTTATTCATGAGATGCCTTTTTTTTTCGGTGTGCGGGGATAGTTTGGCCCCTGTTTGGTTCAGCTGGCAGACAGGATTTGCTCCGGTGCCATTTAAATAGGAATATTTTATTAAAGGGATGAGCACCATTCTATTGGAAACATTAGCAGTTTAAATGTTGTATTATTATCTGAGCAGAAGGTAAGAAGGGCTAACGTAGGACATGCTGTTCTGGTAATAGAAGCCTGTTCTCACCAATCTGCCAGGTCAAGGCTGTTTTTTTTAAGAAATGACAGTGGAGCCCCTAATAATGTAATGATATAACAGTAGACAATGTCCTTACATCTTGTAAATTGTATTTGAAAGGATGCAACTGATACACAACACATATTCTGTAAATAAAATGGCATATTATTTTGTTTCTACGTGTTATTTACGACATTTTTAAAATAGCTCAACAAAAACAGCCTTAAACTTGGAGTGGATAAGAGCATACATTATTTTTGTTATACAAAGTATTGAGCTTTATATATATTTAAAGGATTTTCAAAAGGACCTCACACAACCATAATTGGCATATTGAAATAGAAGCTCCATCTAAAACTAAAATCTCCCAAAACACACATCTGAGCATCTTCTCTTCAAACACTGTTTTACACGAAACACTGAAGGGATGTTAGCGTTCGCATATGTGTCCTTTCAAGCAGAGAATAAAGAGAAATGTAATCCTGTTGATGTCCCCATCCAGATGAAGGTGACCCATGAATCATTCAGCATCACCCCTGGCTTCCTCCACTTGCTATTTGATGGTGGACTCCCTCAAAAAGGCCAATTAAAAGAACCCAAACAGCTCTGATTGAGAGTTTGATATGTTGCCATTGTTATTTAACAAGGTGTATGAACATGAAGTATGTTTTTTTTCTGTGTGGGATGTTTCCAAAGATTAGAACAGCTCAAGGATATCAACTCGTTATTTTCAGATAGTCTAACCTATTAATTTCATGACAATTTGAGACTCAAAAAATCTGTTTTTATCTTTGCAGTGAGATCTTTCAGGTGTAGCATCTACAACGGCGTATTAGAAAAAAAACCCAAAGAAAACGGAGCCGAGAGAGGGGCAATATTCAGAGAAAAAAAAGTGCCAATTTGCAAGTTTATAAATTGGAAAACATCTGGTGTTTGACTTGTTTATATCAGCTATATATATTTACAAAGTCGCAAATTTGCCACTTTATAAACTCGCAAATTCCCACAATTCTTTCTCAGAATATTGCCCATCTGTCTCAGCTCCGTTGTTTGTTTTTTTCCGGACAGTGGCCTTAATACGCCGTCGTACTTTTAGGTGTAGCATCCACGTCAAAAGTAGCTTTAAAACAGCTGTAATCAATATTTTCATGTAGAGCAGCTAAAGAGACGGATATCCCTTAACCCTTTTCATTACCTGGAGCTGGTAGAGACTAAATATAGCACTTAAAGGAGCATGAATGTTGGATTTACATTATAATTCTAAAGGTTTCATATTAAAAATTCTTTGGACAAGCATTTCTATTGCCTCACAATGGTGATGGCTGAGCCAGCGGCTTGCAGCTAACAGTGCTGACCTGAGGGGGGCGTATGAGAATTACCATGCATAAACACATAGGCTAACCTTGGCGTACGTTAATCCTGGCCCTGAATATCAAAAATACTCCGATTTATTTCCTTTCTCAGCTTCGTATTTGGACATACAAGTATTCAGAGAGAGAAGCACAGAGAAGCTCAGATTCTCTGCTCAGATACACATTACTCAAATGAATCTTTACATCGCAATTAGTTGCTTGCTGCTACAGTAATGTTCCGAATCCATGAATATATTGCACCTTTAAAGGAGATAAAACTGGATATCCGTGATGTGTTCACAGCTTGTATCCAGTACCCTCGAGAAACAATCAGTTATTGCAGAAAATAAAATACATTTACTTTTAAACAAAGCAAGGCACACTGTGTAAAATCCCCCACAGCTCTTTAGAAGTTATGTAAAGTAAGTTTTCAAATACATTTTTTGTGTGAGTGCAAAATAAAAGCCAAATGATTAATTGAGAAAAGGATAAAAAAAAACCTCTTCATCACTAAGGAGACGCTGTTACAGTATGTGTGCGCTGGATACTTCGATTTATTTACTTCTAAAAGGAAATAAATGAAGGGCGCTATCACTGAGAACAATAACTGCAGCCTCATTGCAGAGCAAACACTTTCATCCCTGACTGACATTTAAATTAAATGACGGATTTGATGTTTGTATGCAATTAAATTCCTCACAAATGTTTGAAAACGTGTTTTATATGTAGTTTTTCTTGCAAATCTTGCACACTATGTTCTATTGTGTACTCTAATGACAGCTTGATTCTTACACACACATTACGTTTCATCAACTTGGACAGATAACAGTGTGAAAAGGTCGAGCCGTGCGGTACGCCACACGTTACGGAGCTTCCGATCAAAATAAATAACACAAATGCCGCCTTTAATCTCAAACGCTGAACAGCAGCGAGACGGCAAACGTAGACTTTTGCAGAAATATGGGAAAATGTAGACGCCGATCCTCTTCATTATGTGTGTGCAGGGCCAGCGCTGAGCGTGGCAAGGTCACCAGCATGACAGCATAAGGTCATCAGCACCACGCTAGTCCGCCTGCTGCTCCCCGAGCCTGACCTTGTCAAAGTCAAGTGTTGAGTTTGCTAATGCCGCCTTCGCCCAGCGTGCGCTCGCCGAGCTCCACGCCCGACGCTACGACGGGCCGGACGTAGCCGCCAGCATTACTGATGATGCTAACGCTCCTAATTGCCTCTGCGTGATTCCCAGGCTTGACCCAAACTTGGCTGCCACTTTATCTCCCTCTCGTCTGTTTCTGCTCCGTCTTTTTTATTTTTTTTACCCTTAGCGGGACGGCTGGCCGACATCCAGGAGCATCGTAATGTTGTCAGGACCGCTTCCTGCTACCCTCCTCTCTCCGAATTAACCTTTAAATCAAAGACGGAGTCCCAGCCTCTCCTCCCCCTTATCCTCCCCCCTTCCCCCTGCGTGTCCCTCATCTCGTCCTCTGGGGGAATTAATAAAACCCTAATTTCCTCATTAGCCCTGTCAATTCATGCAGGGAGTAATAGGCACTACTTGGGGAAGTGCTCTCTTACATACAAAAACGTACCGTTGACAATTAGCTTCCTAGGGAGCTTTTAGCGGGGAGGGTGGTCTTTTGGCTCAGTGTGTGTGTGTGTGTGTGTGTGTGTGTGTGTGTGTGTGTGTGTGCTGATTATTTCACACAAACTTTTCCTAACTATAATGACAGAAAGCCCTCCTGATGTTTTGCCCCCTTGACTCGGACGGTAGGACACAACGAGGGCGTTCATCTCAATCAAACTTCTTAACTTCTGTCTGTCTCAGGCTCTGCAGGTTGCCATGGCAACAAGGACACAGAGGTCATGTCCTTTGTATTTGCTCTGGGAATTTGGAGGACTCAGTAAACAGTGTTATGTTTTTGGTTAATGACTATTTCACACCATTAATATGAGCTTTAGGTAAATTAAAAGTGATAATGTAAAGAAGCGTAGCTCCCTCCTACTTTTTTTTATTATATATGATGTATTTTATGTCATGTAAACAATTGTACTTTGTATTCGAGGAAAATAAAGATAAAATCATTGTAATCTTTGAGCCAAATTCATGTTTTTTTCTGTAAAAAACGCATTTCACATAATTCGCTGCTCTTTTAAAGCCTCCACATATTCCCGATGTGTTTGGAGGGCGTGACCTTTGTTCCTTCGTGGACTAGCAGCTCGTCTGACGTCCTCCTGAGGGCAGAGTGGCTGACAGAACGAAGCTCAGATCCCCCTAAACCTCTCTGACAGGTCACATGGTGACTCATACCAGTCAGTGAGTCACATAGGAGGGGAACACTATTGGGTGGAACAAATCAGTGACGTTGGTGGATGGACGTCAGGGGGGTAAAGGTCACCGGTTTCTCTAAGGTGGACTGTCACAAAACTAGTGAGGTGTTATTGTTTACTTGGAGAACTTAAGGTTTATGTTATGTAACGCTGTAATTTTGTCATTTGTTATGCCCCGCAGTGCCAAAAGGTAGAGGTTTCCAGCAGAGTGAAAGGTTGCCTCGGAGGAGTGTTGCTGATTCAGGGAGATGGGAAAGTTGCTTTCTGCTATACGTTTCATACCGAGTGAATTTCTGCTTCCTATTCCGTTTTATTTAAGGCCAAATTACACTCCTCCTTTTAGGATGGAGTCAGCTTATCAGGCAAGAACACTGTATTTGTATAGCACCTTTCAACAACAAGGCAATTAAATGTGCTTTACATGAAACATTAAAATAATAACATAAATGTATAATTAAAAAAATAATAAATACAAATAATAATATATCAAAGGAATAGAAATTACTGTATAAACAGTTCATAAATTGTATTGTTTACTGAAAGGCAGCGACAAACAGAAAAGTCTTCCGTCTTGATTTAAAAGCGACTTGCAGCTTTCTGGAAGTTTGTTCCAGATATCTGGTGCGTAAACACTTAACACTGCCTCTCCATGTTTGGTTCTGACTCTGGGGACACCGATCAGACCTGTCCCAGACCATCTGAGAGGTCTGGATGGTTCGTAGCTAAGCTAAAGCTCCCTTGTGTCTGCATCTACTTTCACTGTGAGGTTAGAAAGCCGACTTATTTATAAATATGACCACAAGCTGCTTGAAACGTGTTGGTTTAATGAAGAAAAATGTACAGTTAGTCACTTTTGATCCGATACAGAAATCACTGACAATCTGACATTAAAAGTCAGATTTTTGACGGCTTTTAACGCGACACGGCGATAAAAAAGCAGCCGTGATTAGCGAGACCCGGCAGAACTCTGTCAGAGTCGTTTTCCAGATAAATATGTGATGTGACGGTTGACGTTTGTGATTTCATGCGACTCGGGGACTCGGTTATGTGGCTGATGTTCAAAGCCGGCAGTCGGGGGGGTTCGGTGGAGTGTTGGCCAGAGGAGGGGCTGCTGATGCCGAGGGAAGATGCTATTCTTTGTTGGAGGGTGTTTTCTCAGTCTCAGCACAGCGGGGGAATCGCAGGCTCACACTGTCAACACACGCCTTTAATGCTGCGAGTTTTCAAAAAGAAACATCAGAAGGCTCGGCCCGTGCTGTTAAGAGTTATTTTATTTTTATCTTTCATGTTTTTGTTTTTTTTCACAAATCATCAATGGTGCTCCTAAATCACGAGAGCCTTTTGGATAAACAGTCGCGGTTTACAGCTCAAAGCAAAAAGCTGTCAGGGGCGCCGTGATGTCACCATTCGTGGCTATAAAGATTTGTTTGACAAAAAAAAAAGGTAAAGTAGCTTCAAGGACATGATGGATATGGTTGGCTGTTATTAAAGTTATGAAAGTGTAAACGTGACCAGTTTTAATCCTGTTTTCTGTTTTTGTTTGTTTTGTTTTTAGAGCTTCATCTCTTCTTTTAAACATTTAATGTTATGTTTTTGAAAACCAAGAGTGAAATAATTCTAAGGAGTGTGTTGTTCTGTTTAGCGTTAGCTAGCTAGCATTCTACCTTCTGTGGTAGCCGAGCATTTCTTCTATGGCAAGGCAAAGAGTTAGCAGATGCTAAGCTAACGTCATCATGTTGCAGAGTTCCATACAAAAATACGTTACATTTAAGAGTTTCTCCCAAGTTTTACACCAAATATCACTCCCCACTGCTGATGCTAACAATGTAACAGTCACATACAGCCTTTAAACAGTAGCTAGCCTGCTAGCACCATTTCATGTTCTTGCTAGTGGTCTACTCAAATCCAACTTAGCTCAAGCTAATATGACTATATCATGCTTTGTCGACAACAACATGCTATGTGTGCTAACAACTACAAGTCCCCTTGTACATTTAAAACCCATTTACAGAGTTCACTATTTAAAACGAGACACCTGGAGAATTTTCAGCCCCCAAACGGAGCTAACGTAAATGAGCTAGCTAGCTAGAGATTATCGAACGTTGCCGAAAGCCAGAAATGAAAAGCTGCTTTAGTCGTCCACCAAATATTTACTACGAACTTCAATCGCAAAACCTGCCACCGTTATTATTTGCGTGCTGCATCGGTGCCATCGCAGAATGGAAAGCTCAACAGGCGTAGCAACCGTAGCTAAGGGGGGGTAGCATAGCAACGAGTGAATTACACTGAACAAGATTGCTTTTAAGGCTATAATGTTGCTCCCCTTGTCCTACTTTAAGTCGTCACCATTACATTTGCACTTCCTGGTATCAGCTGTGCCCACATTTTTCTATTTGCACCCAACACGGCTTGCATGGAAAAGTTCCAAACACAAACTTCTTCTTCTTCTTTTCTTTTTTTTATAAATCTCAAAGTTTGTCGCTTGAAGTCAATCGTTACCTCTTTCTCACTTAAGACTTTCGTTTCCACTTACCTGAAAAAAAAAAAAAATACAGAATGATATTTTCAAGGCAAGGAGCGCTTTGAAAATGTTTAGCACAGAAACACCTTTTGAGGTACAGAAGTCGAGTGCATATTCACCCCCTCTGTCTCTCTCTCTCTCTCTCTCTCTCTGTTTCAAAGTGTGATAAGATGTGACAGTCTATCAAACCTCAGTGAGGGTTTTATACCATCCACGCCGCAGCCCTCAGTTATCTCGGTGGCATTTCGCTGCCGATATAACAGAGCATCAATTATGAGTACACAGATACGCGAGAAGGTTTAAGTCGGCAAAAGATGCTTCTTGACAGTTTGATGATATGATGGCGGTAAATAAGCGCCATACATTTTATTTCTTCCCTGAGCTAAAAATACTCCCCCCCCTTGAGCGAATGGTTTGCATGTTGAGATGAAGAGCTTGAACAAAGGCGCCGAATGTGGAATTAGAGCAATGAAAAGAAATAACTGTAATGATAGTATAATTTGGGAGTGATGTGAACTCCCAACGCTTTAATCTCTTCAGCAAATATTCATTGTCTCTGGATGCCTAACTTCTAATACCCAGACTATAAATACAGTATATCAACTTGTCATCTCCAGATTGGCTAACAAAATAACATATGTGCACAATCGGCCATAAAATCAACCAATAGAATAGAAGCCAGCTGCTTTATTTAGAAAAAAAAATATATGCTACTACGAAGAGCATCCAGCTGAAAATCGGATGCAGACATTTATGTTTTACAGAGTTATTCAATGGTGATATAAGCAGTTTGTATCATAGATTCAGTGCTGAGACAAAAAACAGGAGAGGGGAAATGGGGATCGAGAATCTTTAGCTTCCCCGTTCTCTCTCATGCAGGAAGCAGAGGGTTAGTCAAAAGATTTGGAGATGGAATGACACACCTTTCTGGATCGTCAAAAGAAAAGGCCTCAGAGGCCTCGGCTGCTGTTGATACAGCTCCGCTGAGCTGCACACACTTCAAACGACTCAGCAAAAGGCATGTAGGAACTCCCAACAGGCTTTCTAATCAAATGTCACAAGACCTTCATGGAAACAGTGAAGCAACTCAGCCGATGGCAACGCCAGAGATGGGAAGAGCTAACACATCAAGGGGAGACTGTTTGTTTTTAAACCTCTTAAAGATGTTGGCGGTGACCACATGCCTCGTGTGTTCACCTTGTTATATTTATATATATAATATATATATATATATACTGTTGCCCATAAAGCTCCAATATTTAGTTTCCAGACATAATCCTCTGTTTATTCCTATTTAAATGCATCAGTAATCACTTCAGACCAGGTGCAGTTATTACATTATGTTTCCCAATTACCCAGGTGAAATGAATTCATGCATTTGTTTGGAGCTATAAAATACAAGACAAATGCAAATTATTATATTATATGTGTCAAACGTTGTGTGTTTTACAGGAATATTTCAATGCCAGTTTTTGCAGAAAGATGTTAATTTTGTTAATGCTAATAAAATCTGTTTAATACATCATAGCGACGGCTGCTCTCAGGCCTACAATAGTTGCATTGTGCTGTCGTGAGAGTTGCTCGTTTGTTCACAAACACTCCCTGAAGATGTATCGATCGATCCGGCCCTCTGCCTGCCTTTTCTCTCTCTCCGGCTTTGACGTGGAGTTCCTGCAGGCTGGAGGACGTCGAGTGGCAAAGTGCTTTTTTTGGCCTTTTTTCTCAGAGTTGCTGTCGCCACTGATAGACAATGCTCTCCATCTACAGGTGCTACACTGTTATCCCACACCCGTGTGCTCATCCAGTTGCGTACACAGCCGATGACAAATGGGAAAGGACACACATTAGCCCTGTGCGTACCTGACGCAGCTTCTTATCCAGTAATGGATTCACCTCCGCGCCATCATCACCTTCTATTAGGGCCCAGGACAGAATCGATAGATTGCTAAATGTGGCTGAATCATTCATCATAAGAGGCTGCGGTCTGTCCACCTCTCCTACCCACCTGATACCTCTCCAGCCTGCCTTCCTCGTTTCCCCTTCTCGTGGAGAGAATTGAGTACCCATTTGTGAAAATCCCCTGAAAAAGCTGCATAGAGGTGTCATCTATTTCACAGATTTGGGGGCGGTCTAATGGCGCTTTATCCAAATCAAACGTGAACATTTTCAGACTTCACAAAAAGCATATTACCGGACACGGGGGTTATCTTCTGTTGGAGCCGGGGGACATTACAATACACTTGTGACACCACAATGCATCCCGTTGGCTTTGTCTGACCCTTAACGACATGCGTCTGGAGGAGAGAAGTTATTAATGCAGCAGCGGCAAGAAAGTTTCAGATAAAAGTGGCTTTTATGGAAATCAAATATTTGTGAAATCAAGGGGAAAAGCATTGTGTGGATGATGAAGGAGTTAAATTACTTTTTTTTATTCTCGCTCATTTAATAATTAATATACAGTACAAAGGTTTGGGGAAATCAAATATAGATACCTTTCATCTGCAGCAAAATTCCTGTGGTTTTAGATAAATTAGTCTCCGTGGGGAAACTGAGCGCTGATTCCATGGAGTGTATCGTGACAGAGCCGTGTTCATCTTTTTGTTTTATTACTTTCTGAAAAAGCATATTATGCTTTGTTCTATTGATGAGTTACTATATATACTTTATATCTCTGACTGGGCGTCATTGAAGATATTCAACCATTTGAAACAGGGATTATGTGCTGAAAATAGACAGATGTTACACCGTTGAGGGAGAGGACAGCCTCTATATGATAAAACAGATTATGATAAGACATTTGTCATGCATAATGGCGGTCATACCTGGGGTATTTTTAAATGCAGCTTTGATGGATTGCTTGACGTCAATATGGAGAAATCAAACAGCCATCAAGTGACGGGGGTCAGTCTAATCCTTGGAACAGGATCTCCACGCTAAGAGATCCCTGTGAAGTCGGCACCGGCCGGGCCTGGCCTTTATTCTGCCAGCGTTCTTCTGGGAGGCTGGCCACTGGCTGCAAAGACATGATTAATTGCCGCAATAAAGCTCATTATGGAGATTAAGTAGGAGTTACAGGAGCGTTATTGATCACTGTCCTTTAAATAACCTTAAAGTTGCTTGTTTGTGCATGTTGGTATGACGCTGGTCAATGCCGAGGGCAGGATGGGAGGAACGGGGGGCTCGACGCGGTGTTGCTCTAAGACATTAACGTATGACACAGAATCAGTCACGGTTGCTAATGTGGAGCATGCACAGTTGTCGTGACGACGGGCCCTTTAAACGCCCACATGACTGTTGTCTTACAGCCAAAGGTGCAAAAGATCAGATTTGAACAGAAAGAAAGAGCAATTCCGCTGCTGCTCTCTTCCTGTCGGCTGACTTGTCTCATTTTAACGGATTATTTGATTATGATAAATTACACGAGCATTTAAAGACGTTGCTGAAAAAGAGTGTTTGCTTTTTTGGCCCCCTTCGGCTTCTTCTGAGCAAATTTTCCTTTCAAAGAAAGATCTTACATTGAGATGTTCCAGTGTGAGCCTTGTTTGGCTTTAATGGGTTTTGATGGAGGTTTATGGATTACAAACCTACATTTTCATGACAATATAACACCAAATAATGGCACTACAACAGCAATAATAATGCTTGTTCTTTTAAAAGAATCTATGTCAACTATATTTCGTATTTCAATCCTCCAGTACCACTGACTTATTTATCTACTACCTACATCACTGACAGGAAGCTGTTTTGAATCATATTCCTATTATCTCACAGCTTTTATTTGCTGCATAAAGAAAGAATGCATTGTAATACATTGAATGTATTATTCTTTCCTCATCTTTTCTTACCTAAATCCCTTTTTAAATCCTCTTATCCCTTCTAGCTTCTGGAAACTCCTTGCATTGATGATAAACCCCAGGATCTCCCAGTGCAATATACGAGAGCTTTTGTATTTTCTGAATGTTGATCCTGCGTTAACTCCTCTCATATGAATAGACTATCGATGGTGCCATTCAAACCTGATTATACTTGGTACTGGTAAACTATACTCACACAAGAGTCATTCTTGTTGGACTGCTTAAAAGTCTACGATGTGGTTAACGCTTATTTAAGCCTTTGGTGCTTTTCAAGGTCAATATTTGTACGACACGTTCATTGTGGGAAAGCAATGCATGACAATAAAAGGCTGAGATCCACAGCAATGCTCCTGAATGCAACACACCGGGCAGCTTACCCTTCCATTTTAATATCCATGTCACCCTTTATTTGTCAAGAGCCTCGCCAAGGACAAGTGTAGGTAGTTAAAGATCACTTTCAGCGTGCAGAAAAACCTCTGTCGATTCTGTCTCGTTGTGTCTCAAGGTAACAAAAATAACACTCCAGACAGTCGGCCGAAAACAGGAGAACAGGCGGCGTGTTAATCACCTGATCCGACTGGAGCTCCAAATCGATTCTGTGGTAAGAAACTTAACTTGACTGGAAACATCAGCTCAAAAATATAAGATCAATAGACAATGAATACTGCAAAGAAACTATTGTATATTCAGTATATGACTAACAAAGAATAAGGTGCCATAAATAATCCCTGGTGTTCCTCGGGGATTCAAATGAATATGCAGAAAAATAAAGATATGTTCCACCATTGCAGCACAGGACAACAATTGAGCAGAGATCTTCAACAGGGGGTCCGGGACCCCTAGAGGCTCCGCAGAGTTACTGCAGGGGGTCCCAGAAAAAAACATCTCACACGAATAAAACCTAAATCAAGCAAATATAAATCTTCCTGTTTGTTTCATATTATGCTGTGAAATTGTGATGTCCAAAAATAAAATCAACAATATTATTTTAATGGTTTGTATCAGCATTGTATACACACATCATTACAAAGTACTGTTATTCATGGCATTATAGACATGTCACATGACACATAGAGACTTAGACTTATCTTTATTGATCCCTTTGGGATGACTCCCGCAAGGAAATTGGATTTCCAGCAGCTTACAAAACTTAGCGAAATAAATATACAAAGTAAACAATAAACAGTAAACAATATACTTTTTGCTAAATATATGTAGTAGAGATAAGAATACAAGTAAAATAAAATAAGTAAAATGTAGAGAACTGTATTGAGGATGGATATAAATAAATGGAGATAAAAAATATATGTATATGGCATTGTGTTCTTTTGCACAATAATAATGTACCACAATCCACAATAATTTAAATTACATTATTATTGGCCCCTTCTTATGGATATGAGATAGGGGGTCTATCTATCTCTATCAGCCTTGGGGGTCCTGAAAACGTTGATGACCTCTGCAGCAGAGAGTCGGTTGGGCTTTCACATTTTTTGGCTTGTAATCGATGAATGATGAAATGCCTGAGACACTGCGGCCCCCGCTCCAAGGTGTTTGTGCTAAAGGTGAATAAATAAATATATTCGGGAGACACATTCTGGCACATATTTGGCCGATCAGTTCGAGTCAAGCTCCGGCGCTCTCCATCAGCACCGTAAGTTGTCAAATGAGACAGGCCAGGAGATCGGCACCTGCTCCAAGCATGCAGCTGACGGGGTGTTAACCTGTCACTCAGTCTCCAATTTACCTCGCCGCTCACCATTGGCTTCAGCTTTCCCCGGTGAGAGCCGGGCCACGGCATACGGGCTGGAAAAACACGCATTCAGAGCGATGACGACATTCAAGTCACGTCCTGGAATAAAAAGGCCCCAATCACGCTAATAACGGCGGGCTGCACATGTCACATTCGGCCCCGGCATGGGGGCGTGTTGAGCATGTCAGGGAGATAAGAGAATAGCAGGGTGCATGTTTTCACGCCTTATCAGCCGGGGCCAGGAGAGCTTTGTTTGTCTGTTTGTTTGCTTGTTTGTTTTTTACAATGGTACAACCTCAAAGACGGGATCGCAGTATTCTGCAGGAGAGAGGAGTGGGAAGTTTATTAAAACAAACTGTTCAGTAATTTAAAAAGTCTTCTAATTCAATTATATCCAACAGAATATAATGCATGTTTTTATTTTACAGTCTCGTGCAGAGATCTTCAACAGGGGGTCGGGGACCCCTGGGGGGTCCGCAGAGTTACTGCCAAACTTCTTTTCTTACAAACATTTCCAGAAATACACCTTAACATGAATACAACCTATATTAAGCACATAAATCTTCCTGTTTGTTTAATATTATGTTGTGAAATTATAGAAATGCCAAAATATAATTAAAATATGAATCTGTCATTATTATTTTAATGTCAAAGCATTGTATACATCCATCATTAGAAAGTCCTGTTATACACGGCACTGAAGGCTGCACTACACTTTATTATTGGCCCGGTTTAATAAGCAACACAGTTTTATATGACATGTAGGGGTCCCTCCAGGCTTTGGGGGTCCTTGGCCTTAAAACGTTGAAGACCTCTGGTCTAGTGTTTGCAATACCCATGAGGCCATGATGTGACTTCCAAACATGAACATACACCCAAGAGTCGGCTTGTGGACAAATAACAGGGCAGCTGCTGACACGAAAACTCTAATACAGGTTTACGACCCGTAGGGATTAATTCTGATACATTCACCTCTGGCACTTTCCCCCTCGTGACACTGTACTTCCTCGGCTCTGGGCAATGAAATAAAGTCAAAATATAATTCCCCTAACTCTTTACCATAACCTCTCGGTGCAGCAGCCGTATGAGCAGCTGCTCAGGAAGGAAAAAAGACCTCTGGCTCCACAGATAAGTCAAGGGCACCGAGTTAAACTTGGGCTTCCTGCACGCTCTCCGGGTCACTGTTGGTAATCTACAGGTGAGTTAGCATGGGCTACTGGACTGAGATAAGCACATTCATTGACATGGAGACACTTTGGCATCATTTCATTCCCAGGCCTATTACACCTTATTGATCTCTGCTCCAGTTGCTTTCTAAATCCCACAACACAAATAAGGCAGCTGCTTTGACGCTGAGATTCTCTAAACCAAGCCTTTCCCCGCTGCCAGACGTTGGCTTCCAGCACCAGCATCAACCCAAACATCATTTGAAAGTATTTTAGGTTAGTAATTAAACTCCCCCTTGTGCCACATCCCCATTAACTCGACTTATGATCACCCAGTGGCTTGATATATGGAGTGGGCGGTTTCAGCAAGCATGCAAATGTGAATTTTGTCTCCCATCCACGGATGAAACATTGCGAAACATCGAAAAGTCTGAATCGTTTAAACCCTGCAGCCTGGCCTCGTTTAGGCACTTAAAGGGGTAAAAAAAACAACAAAAAAACCCACAATGCAACGTTTGATTGACAGAAAATGTGTTCTTAACATAAATATTGCCTTCACCTCCAGCTCTGAAAAAAAGCTGACTGGCTTTCACATTTGAATATACTTTTGATTGAACCAAAACACCAAACTAAGTCTTGCATGAAATTAAAACAATGGGAGTTGCACAGTTGAACAAATGGTAAATGGGGGGGAGAAGAAAGGTAATAGCTGCCTCAGAGGGCCCCTCTGTCATCGCGAGGAAACGACAGAGAAATGAAGAGAAAAAAAACAGGCGGATTTATCCAATGTGACAATCTGTGTTATGCAAACATCAGCAGCTGCTGGATCCCAGAGTGAATCAACAAGGTAAGTCATGAGGAATAACGTCTGTGAGTAATGCCGGTCTTGCCTCAGTAACTATAAGAAAATGTGTGCATTCTATCTGAATACTATTTATGCAGAAAACATGGTCATAAATCAGAACCTTTGACCATAATGTGTTCACACAAATGGTTAGAGACCGTCATAATTCCACAAGGTACCTCCTCTCTATTGATATTCAAGGGTATACTTCTCAGACAGTACCCTAATAGCATACAATATTCCTCCGACTATATTGCTGTGTCCTCAAAATTCAAGTATACTGTGATCTGTCACTTATTCTGTGCTGATTGGTCATACACTTACTGCCTACTGCATGCTAGCATCTCACCAGTGGCAGTTAGTTCGGCGTTGGTTGGCCTGTTGCAGGTCAGATCCTGTTTGCCAACACCTACAGGAGGGATTTGTTGAACTGGAGTCTGAGGAGCAGCTTCCTATTAGGAGATAGCCTCCTCCTCCAGGCCTGGAGGCAGCCGAGAGCATGTGAGGGCGACGGAAGCAAAGGATGAGGAGAAAGAACTGAAAGATTCAAAGTCGGAGGGAGGAAAACAAGATTAAAACTACTAAAAATAACTAAAATGATAATAATAATTATATTACAATAAATAATACAATACTGCTGTACTGACCTGGCACTTTGTCCATTTTAACAATGTTTATTGTTTATTTATTGAGACCTTTTACCTGTTGCCATGGTGAATCATGGTATTTGGAGCTCCATTGATTATGATATTTTCATTTCACACAGATTTAACTCAGAGAAGTGATTATAGCGACCCCTTCTGGAGGATGAGGGTGTAGTGATTGGTTCAGGTTGACGTTTAGGTAGGGGGGGGGCACACACCTGTCCGGTAACAGCATCCAACGCAACACCGGCGATGCATCCTGGCATTCATGACCTCCTGCTACGTTAAACTTCTACCAGGTGGCGTTTCCTTGAGCAGTGTGAGTGTATCGCTTCAGGACGACTTTAATAATGTAATAATTAATAATTGTGTTTTTGGACAGATGATGGAGCTCCACCTCGACGTGACCCGCTTTTGCTTTCACTTTCTCGGCCTCCAGCTGGACGTTTTGCCGTTACTCCTGATTTAACAACGCGACGATTCATCCCCAGGTAGGAATTAATTTATAAGTATGTATATGTGTTGAAGTCTTGGCTGAGTTGTTTGTTTGCTGTGTTGTTTGTTTGTGCTTGGCTGCTACTGTAGCTTAGCATTTGTTGCTGCTAACGTTAGCTGCTAAATGCTAAATGCTATTGTAGTCTTTGCGTTAGCATTCGTTTTTGACTGACTCCCAGCGGCTAATGGTCACAACTACAATGCTTTCATGCATTGTAATGTAATAACGCTTGAATATTGTTGTTGTTTTGGCTGGCTAACGTTAGTTGTTATTGTTGTTGTTGTTGTGGTGATGCTGTTTGGTGAAACTGCTAGCATAGCATTGCCTTGAACATGAGCTTGATGTTGTTTGTTGTTGTGATTTTGCCTGCATTTGCCATGTTGAGATTCTATCTATCTATCTATCTATCTATCTATCTATCTATCTATCTATCTATCTATCTATTGGGGGAAATATCAGTGTATTATCAGCCATATTATTCAAACCCTCCTCTTTGAGCATCATTATTTAATTATTTCCACTGATTTACTTTCATGGCTCTCTCTTTGCTCTTGCTGGTTGCTGTTGCTGCTTCAGTGCAAATATGGGACTCTAATAGAGTTTGTGGATTGATGTAAACATGCTAATTGTCTTGCACTCACACACATACCCATTCACACAATTTCCTGTCATTATATCCATATCATTCATGCTATGTTGGGTCATATCATTTGCATATTCACTTTTTCCTGTTCTGGACTGCAGCCAGCGGTCACTTCTTCTCTCCAACAAGGTAAGATGCTTTTTTATTTGTTCTAACATGGGTATTGTGGGGGAAATGCCCTGAGATGCCTCCGTTCGGCCTGTCGACACTGCCGGTTGTTTCATTGCTCTCACTGATCTGCTGCTTGCTATATTCTGCTGTTATCTGCTGTCCATCTCTATATTTACAAAGATATCTGTTGTGGATTGCTCTCTTTTAGAGGCTGAGAGCACCTTTGTTGTTGTGCTTGTTGTCTGGCTCATGCTTCATGGGCATGAACTCTTTGTGGCATTTGATTCAAGGTTGTTGTTGTTGAGTGGTTTGCTTTTCATTCTTTGTAAACGGGTCTTTAGTAGAGGATTGGCGACCATGCTGTCTGTAATCTACTAATTCTGCTGAAGCAGTTATGCCCTGGACTCGATGTGGGACTCTGCTTTTATACTCAAAACTCGAGAAAATTGGCTCGGTCGCAACTTTGTAATGAGAAAAAGTGCAACATAATTGCATTTAAAATGGCCGGTCCGTTATCACTATATTAAAAGATATCAAAAGAAACAGAAGCAAAGGTTTCCTAACGCCGGCTTTAATTTAAAAACTATCGTAACATTACTACAATTTCAAGAAGGTCTTGAACCAATTTCAAAGACAATACTTCAACAGGGTTTGACTGCATGAACACTGAAGGTCTTCTCTAACAGATCGTCTCTGTCACACTGTACATCTTAAGTAAAAAAGAAGGAAACGTGAGGTCCAAGACACTCGTGGGAACCATTACAATTACTGAGCACTACTTTCTTTTTGTTTCCTGTCATGCCTCACATAAACAGAAGATGGCACAAATCGATGTTCAGAGGAACACTCCCTAACTGATGATGAGCCACAATCACATTTAGGCCACTGTGTTATCTGTCTGTTTCGACTTGTTCCCCATTCACTTGGACTCCCCCTCACTCAAGCTGTTATCAGTCAAAGGCCTGACAGCGGCCCTCTGTTTCCAAGCCCGTCGTACGTGTCTTTGTCAGTTCGCATCTCAGCAATTGGACAAGAGGGTTGCTTCCCAGTCATTGCTTCCACCTGTGTGACAACGGGCCCCGGCCTTATCTGCTCTCGTGATGTGAGACTAGCTGAGTTGCTGATTAATAGACACGGGGTCCCGTCACCTCTCTGTCCCTGTCGCTCACCGGCTCATTCACCCTGTTTGTCACACTGGGAGTGAATGAGATCGGAGCAGGCAAAAAGAAATAAACAAATAAAAGTATCACAAGCTCAAGGTCAATGAAGGTGATGAACATTAAGTGTGACTAAATGTTTTTAAAACGACTCTCCTGGGAACACACACACACATCCTCACACAAACCCGGCAGACTTTGCCTCTGTTTTTAATTAAAAGCCTGAGTGACAACGTGGCCTATTTCTTCCGTGGCTGTTTCAAATTGGAGAGAGAGATAAGACTTATATTTAGGAGGCCTTATCAAACTCATCTATTTACTGCTGGGTAATTTTCCCTTTCTCGCCTTACAAGAAAAGTGCAGACAGAAAAAAAATCCTCCCCTGTCTTCTAGGTTTCAGATCTCCAAAGCGTCTTTGTCCCTTTTCTACACCCCCCCTTGTCTTTGTGCTCCTGGTACACGGCGTCTGAAAGTGAGAACGACGGATCTCACTCGTGTCCTGACGCGCTTTCCATCTCAGATCCCGCCAGCTCGATGAATGATTAACGTGGCTGTGTTTTTTTTTTGTCGCGGCGCATTCAGGCGCCCGCTCGGCAGTAGGGCCAGGTCTGATCCGTAAACACGTCTGAGCCCAGATACACACACACAGGATGCATAATGACAGGCCGACATTAAAGCCACAACACCAAAGAATCTTTTTCTCCTTGGTCTATTTTTGCATCCCAGTAAGGAGTCACTTGATCCTACCTCCTTCCCTGACAGTTCATCCACTGGATATCAGTTTGTGTCTGCCTGTAAGATTCACATAAAAGCTAAAAGGGAAAAGCGTTTTACTCTGAGAACCAACAGGAGAGATGACAAGCTCTGAAACATTTATGCTCGCCTTTGATTTGTTTGGCCTGGTTTGTGTCTGGTTCGTCTCAAGGCGAGGCTTAATCAAAAGAGATGTACAACCCATATTGCTTTGGAATATATTATGCAATGGCGCTCATACAGTGTGGTAGAATGACTGGAGTGCATTTGTAAGCAAATGAGTTGAGTTGTTTTTGTGGTTCTGACCTTGAGAAGGGCGAGCCGTGATAATAAAGCTCTTGTCAGAGAGCCAGCCTCCTTCTGCGAGTGGCTCCGTCCCGTTGATGTGACATGTGTGCGTCGTCACCACTAACGGTCTGTCTTCATTAAAGCTGGACGGTTGCACAAATAGACTAGATCTTGGATGATGTGCAGGAGTCCAGCAGACGTTTTCGCTGCAAACTGGAGACGTTAAGACATTGAAATGTAAGAGCTTGCCCCCTCAGATGACTTTCAACCTTGTATTTCAAATTGGGAATTAAGTTGTGTTTCTATATGCTGTTTGATGTCTGGTTCAGTAGCAACAATCCATTTATAGGTCAGGGTGATCAATTATAAGAATAATCAGCTCTTCATGTTCATCCCTGATTGTAGCAAGGACAATATTCTGTTTATTTTCTTTTTTATCTTGGCTACCAAGCTTGTGCACTGCATTCTCACAGAAATAATAATTTGGCATCCGTAATAAAGTCCAGTAATACTGCAGACATGATGACATCTCAGCTCAGGCGATATTTTTAAGTGTAATATGAAAAAATGGCATTTTCATTTTGAACCCAGTTTCCATTTGGCATTTTTAATTTGCGATCTTTTAAATGTTTTATTCAGTTTTTTTTATTGCGAAAAATTACATTTTTGGCTGGAGCTGATTTAAATTCCATAACAGTTAATATGAAACTTTTACACTGTCGTCTGGTGAACTCTGCGAGCAGCTCGTCTGAACAGAAAGAAGAAAAAACATCACTCGCAACCACGGGTGGAGCGCGTCGCTTTGTTCTTCAGCGGCGTGGCAAGTCCTCCTCGACGTTGCATCACATCGCTTTTAGAAAAGAACCTGCTCGTTAAACTTTTTACTTGAAGCTCATCGACTTTACGTGTCTGAATTTACGAACCTGTAGTATCGACGGCGAGTCGATTGTGAGGGTACGGCGTGCCGAGTCAGAAGGCTACAGCAGTTATTTAAGTTTGTCAGATACATTTAATCAACATGTCATCGTTTTGCAGCTCAGCTCATTTCAGACTGTAGCCACAGGTTGTGAAACGTTAATTAGGCTGCCAATCTAAACGCTTTCTGCCTTCTCGTCCAACAAAAGCTAATTAGGTATGAGATTAACGGTAGTTATTCATAACTTTCTTTGCTTTCAAATGGGGAAAGTTGAACTTGTGATGTGATGGGGGGATTTGAAAGGATGTAGAATTCATAACGTGCCTCTATCCTCATTCACAAACCAACGATATAAAAAGTCAAATAAATCAGGATGCAGCAGTGAAATCCTCAAAGCAAGACTCTGCATATTGGCTGAAGTAAAAGCTTAACGGTACATGGACTTGCATTTATAAGGCAATCTACACTTGATTCACACTCTTTCACACAGCTACACAAGGCTTCTGTGGCAATTTTCTTGCAGACTGGTGGAGCCGGGATTTGAACCTCCAACCTTCTGGTTGAAGGGCGATTCACTCTGCCTCTGAGCCACAGCTGAACTCAAGGTCCAACATGCTTCTATTATGTGCAGTTTAAGCGCTGCAAAGAGGGAATAAACATTTAAAGACAGCGATCTGGGAGTTTTTGGCTCTGATTCCGATATTATGAAGTAAAGAAATTCTAATTTAAATACATTTTATATATACACAAAAATACGAATAAGGCTGTCTCTTCTAAGAACAAACATACTTAAGGTATTTTATCATTCACCTTGGTATTTTATTTAATTTCTGCTGGCCAAACGATGTAATGACACCATTTCTGCGCTGATACCGATATATATCTGAGCTAAATAGATAGATAAATCGGTGTGTCGACAATAAAATTAAAGTAAATATAGCCTTTGATTGAGGTGAAGTTTCCTGCCTGTGCTTGTGCTGTCCTCCCTGCCTAAGGTGTGATCATGTGACCTCTTGATGGAGACTTCTGCCATCTTTTTTTTCCCCACCATATCAGTTCCAGTCATTAACTCATTTATCAGCTCCACATCTGATCATATTTCTCACAAAACGTTCACTCCTCCTGTGAATAAGACATCTTAACTCATAACTTATATTGCTGCTATACTGTAGCTTTGTGTCCTTGAGGTTCTATTCATTTTTTGCCTCGCCGCCTTCCCCCTGCTTTGTCACCCCCCCCCCCCCCCCCCCCCCCACCTCCCTCCTCACAGTGGGGAGATTTTCTAATATCCATTACTTCCACTAGGGTCAGTGCAATCCCACTGGGTCCGCCAAAGACTTGGCAGGTGCCGATAAGGGCCTTGCTCCAGACACTGTAATAACTTAACAAATCCCTCCATGACCCAGAATCCCCTTCACCAGCGTGGCATCCCACTATATTCCATAAAGCCATTAAAATCTACCTGGTGTCATATTGGGAGAGGTGGGCGCGGGGTTGCAGTGCACTGCATGTCATGCACATCTCAAAGCCGTTCTGTTAATACAAAAAAAAAAAAAAAACACCACAACAGTATAAATAGGAGACAACATTAGGATTCGACAGCTGCTGCCGGGGCGTTGTTGGGACAGAATCGGTTCACGGACTTTGGATTGCGTGTCAGCGTGTCTGATTCGACCAGACGTAGTGGGGCATGCAGGTTTGACTTCTCCTCCGGCTGCCATACTTTAATTTTCTTCCACCCATTCTTTCACTGCGTTGTCTTCCATCAACACACGGGGGGTCATTTGGGCCGGGGGCGTCCCGCAGCTCTCATCCAATAATGATACCCGCTTCACCGGGTATCAGACCGCGGCTCCGCCCATTTCCTCTCCTCCTCTCGACGCCCCAGCTTTCAACCTGCCAATCATGCTTTAGCAGCATTCAAGTGGCAATAGTGTTAATGATTCATTTCCCTTGTAATCCCCGCTCAGGCTGATAAGCTCATGACGGCCGCCGTTATTTGTGGCTGTTTTCCATTGTTTGCGGTGTTATATTAAGCCTCAACGATTCATCCGTTGAGCCTCTGTGAGCAGAGGAGGGAAAAAAAGCCCATCGGCATGAGCTGCTCTGATAGATTAACTAGCCACACTCGCACAAAGGAGTTGAAAACATCTGTGTCTGATATCATTGCTGTCTAGATATGCGTCTTTTCTCAGGGATGGAGGTAGATGTTTTGGCACGAAAAGGATCACAAGATCCCCAAAAGTTGCCAAGTTAGTATCTATTAATGGCAGTTTTCATATATTTAGGTGTGCATAGTTATTATGTGCTATGTGTCACCTTTAAGCCCCAGAATATTTAATTTAATACCTTAAATATTTTTCTCTCGCATTAAATATTCATGGCTAATTAGCCTAATGAACAATTTCAAGAGGAAGTCAAGATCTTTCAAGAGATTCTGATCATTTCCAAACCAGTGAGAAGAGGATGAAGAACATCTGTGTTAAATAGAACAGAAACAGAAAATGCTTATAGTGAGGAAAATCTGTATTTTTTTTATGCTGTCTAAAATGTGTTTTTAAATACTGCAGACAGACATCTGCTACTCCGACTTGAGATGGGAGTCAAATTGAGTCTCTAGTATTCTAATCATCACACAGTGTCTGTCAGGGCAAGGTGAACAACGGCCTCCTCATAAAGACATCAGGCTAAACATCAGTGGAGCGCGCCGTGGGTAATAACAAGTTTCATGAAGCCATAAATCTGCCTAATCTAATGATTTGGCTCACCTGCTGCACCACTTTGATGTGTCATGGTGCCTACTTGTCATTTCAAGGGGATGTGTCTCAACTGGACAGATTTATTTGGGTGTCGGGCTGATTTCAACGTCCCCTCACGAAGGGAAATGCGGTTTAAATATTCCGAGTGCACTTGTACGCTTTCCTCGTGACGTTAACTGATGGCGGGAAAAAAGCATGTCAGCATCACGAGTCACTTTGAATAATTGGTGCATTGGTTGAATTCAAGCCTTCTGGCTGATTAGCGGCGTAGCCATGGGTCCGGGGGGCTTAACCCCTCCCCTGTTAATCAAAACTATTTTATTGTAAAAGCAATATTGTAAAGTAGCTAGCGGGACTTCAATGAGTAGTCAGCTGTTCGGCTAGCACTCGGCGCATCACGGAAAGCTCGGTTTCTGTTGGCATTACTGGAATGTCACCCTTTCCTAGAAAATGCCTTCAGCAGCAATCGTAAAGACAATCGCTACCCTTCTAAAATGATTCTCTATAATATAACTATTTAGAATTTAGAGGGTAAGAACTGACCCTGGATCACGATGTGCTATTTTGTTCCACTTCCTTTCACAAGACGTTAGGCGTTTTCCCCCTAATTGAATGGACGCTGTCACAAGTTTTAAATAAATGACCGCAGTATGTCCTCAACAATGTGGCCTAATGGCAGTTTGAACAAACAGTTCCCGCCCAACGTCGAGGACACATCCCCCATTGGGTCCCTGCCGCCTTAAGAGCCTCCTTTTTAAAGGCAGCTTTACTCCATCATAAAACTGGTAATTATGGGCGCTTGCCAAGTGTTCTGAAAGTCACCTTTTGGTGTTTGTTGAGATGTGAGTATATGTGTGTGTATATATATATATATATATATATATATATATATATATATATATATATATATATATATAATAATTCTGAGCTGGCATTTCATTTCATATATAATGAAAAAGCTTTAAAACCAAGCTCAAAGCAATTGACTTATTTCTTAAGGCAGTACCATTTTGACCACTCTTTTCATGATTTCCCATATATTTTGTCTCCTTTAAAAATGATTTCAATTATTTCAAGTCTAGGTTTCTCTATACTTCACATTTCAGCATAATTTCTCTCTTAAAAAGGATTGCATTGCTCATATTTTAATAACGCGTTATTGGTGAAGTGATTGAACAAATCATTGAAAAAGAAAACTTTAATTTAAGCTTTTTTTTGGGTCAGCCACTTTTCACAAAACAACATAATACAATATCACAAAGTAATACCCTTGAAAGTAAAATATGCACTCTTTTTACATTTAATTCACTCAATTGACCTTCACAATACCCTCATTTTCCTTTTCTCCAGTTCCCCGCCACACAGATGGCTTGACCTCCTCCAAATGAAGTATTTTTAGATCTTAGTTGAAGTTGTGTGTCTTGCCATTCTGGGTAGAGTGTTGGTTTGAGGTAATCTGCCCCCGGAGAGATGTCTAAATTAGAATGCACCAACAGCGACCCATATTACCTTTGATTCAGTCTGGAGGCTGGAGGGCTTTCTACTGTTCCAGCCTCACCGTGTTATAAATGTCACATCTCTGTGGTTGGCATGTAGGTCTCCTCAGTTTGCAGCCCGTATGTCCTCTGGAGCTTATCAAAGTATTCTCAGAGGACTAGTTCAACATTTTGGGCAGTACACGTATTTACTTTCTGGGGGGAGAGTTGGATTATCGATACTCTCATGACCGTACGGTAAATGTGAAGCTGCAGCGACAAATATTGAAAGCGGGATGAAACCGCCTGCCTGGCTATTTCCTCCAGTTCAGAAATCCTCCTTTAAGCACCTGTAAATCTCAATCATTAACCTGTTATCTTTCATTTGTTCAAGCTGTACTAAAACTGAACTGTAAAAATACCAATTAGCTGCTTTACGAGGGTTTATGTGCCAGAAGATTTCTTGGCTGAGCCCAGTAACTTTCTGTTATATCCACTGTAGTTTAATATTTACCATAAAGAATGGCTATTCTAAAGCACAGGGCAGGATATTCTAGTGGGCAGTGGAGTTAATAACAAATAAATAGATAAAATGTTACATGCATTGTGGGTAATTTGCTAATCTAAGAAGAATTATCCTCAAACAATAATTTAACGGCCAGTGACAGTTTGAATACTTCTGCACCAATCACGACTCAGAAGAAGGTACTGCTCTACATCTGGACTTGTATTGATTGACCACACAGTTTTTCGACTGAACTTTAACCATCTGTGACTCACTGGCGTTCACGTTTTTCCCCCGGGTTGCCAATCTTCTAATCTTTTGTGGCAGCCATCTTTTGCAGAATATCATAAATTACAATGAATGGTATTCACTCTTCCATCTCAAAGTGCAGGTTATAATTACTCACCCAATCATCCCACATTGAGGTAGATGCTGCGATAAAAGGATAGCTTTGACCTTCAGAAAGGAAGGTGTCACGGGCGAGGCGAGGACTCTAATAACTACCTCGCACTCAATCAACACCGCTTGCCATCGTCTTTGTTTCTGTTTGGATTTTTCCCCCTTTCCTCTCAATGCCTTGTTTCGCTTTTTCACGTTTTCTTCTCTCCCTATTTCTACTTCTTTGTCTCCTTCCTTCCTCTTCTGTCAGACTTCAACCTCCCCCCTTCCTTAACTCCCGAGGATACCGACTCCACTGAAGGTGTAGGGCCTGGAGGACGCTGATAAGGCCTTTCCTTTAAACCTCAGCTCCACAGGCAGAGTGTGCAAAGAGAGTACACTGCACCGCCATAACCACTTGGTCACATCCGAATTCATGATGCCCAGCCAAGAATGTGGCCCTTTTGTCTATGTTTAGGGGGGTAAACAGAAGGGCTGGACTCCAATTTGAATTTGTGGATTCTAATCAGATTCGGCGGGCCTTTTGGCTGCTTGTCATTGGCAATAGCCACCCACCCGACCTGTGTTGAAACACAGACCCTATATGCTTTGTGGTTGTGACTTTTTTGATGCCTCGTCACCGTATCTGTAGCCTACAATCACCTGCAAAATACTGTTGTTTTGTTTGCAAGTGCCCTAGCCCTGCTAGAATATATAAAATATCTAACGTAGCTGATTGTACGCACAAAAACGGCTCTATTTGAAGAATTTCAAGTCAACTTTTAGGTGGCAGCTGTAGTAAAACACATTAAATATTAACATTAGAGACGCACATCCTCTTATTAGGAGTAAAATGAGAAACTCATTGAGTTAAAAACCTCTTAATCTCTATCAATGTAGCCCAAGCAAAATCAGATAACAGTTCTGTTAGTGAGGATAAAAAAAAACTGAAATGAGGCAGTGTTCTTAAGCCGTCAGCCATCACACAGGTAATTTATTTTATCGCGGCCATCTCTTTGCAGGTACTTCTGTAAGCTGTAAGCCGTTTGCCACAACAGCTGTCATGGCTGTAATCTCCATGGTTGGAGATGGACAGATATCATCTCCAAACTAGCTTTCCGTTCCCCCTCCGTCCCTCCCCGGGCCGGCAGGAGCAGCTTCCTGAGTAAATGCAGGAAATGAATCACCCAGAGACACATTGTGATTGAACGTTGTGTTTCAAAACCACATAAAGCTTCAAATCAAATGGAATAAATATTCACAGAAAATGTCTCAGAAAGTAAAATACTCGTGCATCCACTTAATCCACGTTTCAGAATGTATGCAATCCTGCACGGAGACTGATAATGTGCGTATCAGACTAAGCATCGACTGAACGCAGGCGACGCCGTGTAAATCCAAACCTCATTGCCGCCGCTGCAGTATTAACACTGAGAAATCTGTGCTTGCATTTGCCCCCCAGTGGTATAATTGTTATTATTACCAAACTTGTGCAGCAAATTATTATAAGAATGCCAGGCTTTTTATTTGCCATCTCGCCTTTTATAGCTGAGCTTAATGATATTCTGTCAGAGAGAGTGAAAAATGAACAGTTTATTACACCACCAAGCCTCAGTGCAGAGTGCAAGCAGCCCGCTAATGCCCGCGGTAATGGATATAAAAAACACAAGCTCCAGCAAGGAGGGAAAACATACATTCATGCATATCGAGGCTTGCTGAGAGGCATCTTGCTGCAACACGACATGGCACGTCTATTAAAGTGAACATTCATACTTTATACTTTTTATGAAATACCTTAAATGAGAGGGGGGAATTAATTTCATATTTGCTGAAGCACGCTGTTTTGGACCTTTTTAAAGTCTTTATACACCAGGGATGAAAAAACTATAGATGCAGTGATCGATTGGCTGCCGGTTGAACCCACCATGTTAGCAGGGTTCTGTTTTTGTTTTATGTATTGTATGTATGCACTATTTTGTATTATTTGTTACAATCACTCAATTTGTCCAAGACAAATGTCCCTCTATGTCAGCGGTTGAAGGCAAGGCAATTTATTATTTGTATAGCATCTTTCAACAACAGGGTAATTCAAAGTGCTTTACATAAAACATTAAAAGCATCGGAGAAAAAAATACAAATAAATAAAATAAATAAATAAAATAAAAAATAAAAACAAGAATATCAAGGAATAGAAAATACAATGCAGCATAAGACGTTCATAGATAGTATTGTTTACTGAAAGGCAGCGGCAAACAGAAAGTCTTCAGTATTTCCACGACAAGAAGAAGAAGAAGACATAAAGCTCGTCACAACTGAAAGAAACAAAACAAGCCATGGAAGGACAACCTTAAATAAAACATTTGGAACGATTGACTTAATCAGACACTTGTCATCCATGGTACAGAGGAATCCCAGCTGGACAGTGCGGTTTCTCCCTAGCATGGTCCTGCTTGTAACGGAGCTAACGGCTAACGGTAATGGAGGTTACACCGACTCACAGGTTTTCAGTCAAACTATGTCAATGTATTTGACAGTCTGCCACAAATTAATGTATTCTAACCCCTCACTAAAAGCACACTGATATGAATAGCTTGACAAGCTCCTTTATGCTGCCGTACTCCCGTTGCCAAACTGCTAACGTACATCATCCAACAACGACAGGCTGATAAACATACACATAAACACTGACGTGCAATTAATTAAGTCTGAAAAGACCTGTAAGCTCCCTTAGGTGTTCAACTTCTGTCACCGTTTCATATTCATGTGTACATTTGGGAAGAAAAGTTTGATTTTTGCAACAATCTCTTTTGTTTGCAGTTTCAAACTGAAAATCCTTTAACATGTTCAAAACGTTTGAATGGTAATTGCACATTAGTTGCTGATCTTGCCATCAACGCCTCGGAATTTCACCAAAACTCCCCAGTTCCTCCCTTCTGTCCCTTCACGTTCATTTTCTCATCTTTATTTTAATCGTTGGAACAGGCGGCTCTCAGCAGTCACAAACTGTTTTGTCACAGATCTCCCTCGGCGCCGCCTTTCATGTGTGACTGACAAGTTCACTGTCACAACAGTAAGTGTAGAATGGCAACTCGCCAACAGCCTAAATACAATCTGACGATTCTTTTTTACAACCAGGCTGGTATTTGTTGTGACTTCGGATGCCCAGCACAGTACAAGTTATAATGGCAGTTTAGATCAAGTTCTCAGTTTGTTTTCTTTTTTTTTATCCAGAGATTGCCTTTTAAAAGAAGATAAAAAGACTGAAACGGCTGTAGTCATGTAGATAAAAGGCTCGCCACATTTGTGTGAAGATGTTGAAAGCCTGTAATCTTTTACACATCTAGTGGTCAAAGACATTTTTCTGCATTTAGTGTTTAATTCAGTTCGCTTTTCACAGCGCCACCAACTAAAACTCATTCATTCTTGCAGAGATGAATTGCATGAATAAAAGGTCTAACCATGTGTTCATAAGATGTGCAGCCACTGAATGTTAATGTCATTTACTTTTATCAAGTAAATCAAGCTATTTATGCTAATCAGAGAGGTCTGATGGCGACCCAATTTTAATCAGCTTCCACAGACGTGTTCTAATGTCGCTGACATTTGCTTGTATTTGTAGATTTGTCCAATCTATAATTGTTTTTGTATAAGTTTATAGTGCTCTTTTAATTGTCGTTCACTGCCGGTGTGAAGTCTCATCATGTCTATAGTGAATATGCCGTAGCTTAATGCTGTTAGGTGGGTGATGTATGTACATTAGCTGGGCTTACTGGCATTAGTTTGAGTGCTGCACTGACTGAAGGACCAGAGATGCTTCTATTGGTCTCCATTGGCTTCCCTTTGTTCTGCAGCTTGAGAAACTCTTCTGTCCATCTTTTGTGCTTCAATATATGTTCATAGGAGCACCTGTTTGCCCCAGAAAAGTATAGTATTTTTTATATTTCTTCACAAGCGTTGCTTGTCAGGGTAATTGTTTCCGGTGTAGTGATTTACTGCACTTGACAAAATGGCATGGAGATCACACATGCAAGTATTTGGCAGTTTCCCAAATGACTCTCTTGTGCATTTATTCATTACTCCCTGTATAATAGACACTCAGTGGCTTCCTCTTGTTGACCATTAAATTATAATTTTTTTCGTCGTTGAATGGTTTACACATCTAAAAGCAGCACAATTTAGTGTGGGATGGTGGATACAAACTAGTATACATGCCATGGACACTTCCTTTTTTAGGGGAGTATCTCTAAAGAGCACCCTGAACCACAACAATGATCGAGAGGAAGCATTGTTTGTTGGTTTTAAAAGCTGTTTCAGCAGCTTTTTAAAATAAGAAAACGTTCATGTGAAACATCTTTTTTAATCCGTCTGTCTTTTGAATCAGCATTTTTTTATGATTTCAGTTTATCATGATTTTAGTACAAAAACTGTGCCTCCTTGCTTTGCAGCCGCTGATATAAATACAACTTTGCAGCCACAACAAGCCCTAATATGTGATGCTTTTATTAGAAAAAAGGTTGAACCAAGACTCATATGCCGCCAGACATCTCATAATTTGAAGGGTATACTGCAAATTGCTTTAGGATAATCATTCTGTTGTGTCAAAGATCAGGACAAAGATATTTACATAAACATCTTCGCATCTGTAAGCAAAACTGGGCCGGTATACTACGCGTATTGATTTTCCATGTTTGTGATAGCAGCAATACTTACGGCGCTGACACAGAAGGGGAACCAGCCGCCACTGCCGGACAACAATGTACTTTATATGACAATGTAGGTCGCTGTGATTAAGTTTCCAACTAACAACTGTCAAAAGGGTAAATCAATAGGTAATTTTGGGGCCAGACAGGAGTGGTTGGAGTCAATATCCTGAATCAAGCAGCCCACTGGAAACCCTGAGGGAGCCTGGTAAAAGGATTACCCTCTGCTACCCTTAAGTTCTCACTCCATAATTGTCTTTGAGCAGTGATGAACATCACAGGCATGACCGTGTCTTCAGCTCACACTTTCACAGAATGGAAGATAGAAAATCAATATATATATATATATATCCCCGCCACATGGCCACATTACATTTCCATTGTTACATTACGCACAGAAACATTATCGGAAAGCCGAACACCCTGGAAATGATTCACAAATGTACCAAGGTTAATAGTGGCGTTGGTAATAGAGGACTAATCCCCACGTTTGGAATGGGGGATAATCATGAGGCTAATCAGGGCCTTTCCTATGAGCTTTTTGTTTGGTGATCTATGCTGTGCATTTGCTCCCTGTAGAAAGGATTCCATCAAAGCAGCTTGTAATGCACGCACAGTAATATTCACTTTGTTTCACAGGGCTATGAATAGAGACAGTGAATGAATCAGGCCCTAATGCGAGTATTATCCTTCAGACATTTGTGCTTATTGGTCTAATGTCTGTCAGTGGAGCCAGAATAGAGGATGACATTCTTAATGTCCGTTTTTATTGTCCGTGCCGTCTCACTAATGCTCATAGTTCAAACTCATGAGCAAGGACTGGGAGATATTTCCACGTCTGTTTTTATGTATTTAATAATGTATTACACTTGCACAACCTGATGAATCAGGTGATAATTGAATGTGCTCCTGCAAAGTTGATTCATCCTGTCCACTGACACGAGGAGCCACATCTTGAAACAACAATCAAGATCTAACAATGTGGTGGCGTTATTGTAAATAATCCTCTTTGGCACAATGAATTGTTATCGTTGTGAAGGATTTATCCTCTTTTGTGTGTGTGTGTTTTTTTTTAGCGAAACGGGCAATGCCCACGTCTTTGACTTCTTGAAAGGAGAAACCGCAGAGGAAATTTGTGGTATAGATTGAAGGAGAGCCACTTGAAATGGGGTTGACTGACCCGGGATGGAAGTACACAACCAGCTTCAAATGAAAGAAATGAAAAGAAAAGCGAAAAGCTTATTGGATGTATTGAATCATTTTACTTTGCAGCCAGCCAGGGGATTGGATGGCGTGCGTGATCGGACTCTGTGCCGGGTCGAAATGTGTTAACTGAAGCACACTTGACTGCTAACGTCTTGAAACATATACACACACGCGGGCCGAGCCATACACCGTCAACGGACACTTCATTGATATCCGGACAATAAAGCTCACCTCTTGTGACGACATGAAGTTTTAAGTTAAATCATTTATTTGATTTTCTAATGTATTTGATGCTGAGAAATAAAATCAGGTCCAGGCATTTCATATTAATCAACAAATATGAATGTTTTAATCTGTGACACAATGATCGTGATTGATGTATTTGGATTTATAGAGCCAGTGTAGTGTACTATTAATGGTGAAATAATAAGTAAATCAACTCTCTGAGGTTTATAAACCACAAAATGCTTATTTTTTTCCCCAAAAGCAAGATATTTTAGTTTTTATTATTAAGTGCTCTCCTATCCCGGTTCACGCTTACAGCTCACAGCAGAAGCCTTTCATTTGTGTACAGTCTTTTTACATCAACAACTTGGTGAAATACAGGTTTTCCTTTAAGACGGCCCGGCAACGTGGCCTCTATTAAACCCGTAAGGTCTGTTTCATCGCCACCTTTCTTCCACGCAAGGTTTGAAAACACTTAAGTTTCACATATCAAGGTCTCTACGCAACCTGAGGGTAAAAGTTACACACACTCTTGGTTCACCTTCTCCGTTTGCAATTTGCCACAGCCGCTGCTATGGTAACACACTGCAATCTCATGCAGCATTTTTACCAAAAATGCAGCATTTATCTTCCGATAAAACCGCTCTCTGAAAGACGAGTAATTATGAAGCCATTAGCTATTAGCCAGTCTTCATTTGAAAAATGTGAAATGCGTTTAAGTTGGAGGTAAGAAAGGCTTATCTGTTATTATCAGGCTGAAATACACTGATGAATTACTGGGTGTGATAACGCTTGTCATTTCCTTTTTTGGGCGCTTATCAACTTCTATTTCTGCCTCAGTTTGTGATTTCCCAGCGATACATGAAACAACCCTCAGAGAATGAAAGTGAACTTATGTGGCTTCGTGTTCTGGTCTGTTGGAAGAAAAAATTGACCTTTTGTGAGAGGTAACTTTCGCCGTATGATTTTTGATCCTAACCGGAAAATGGCAGCTACAAAGGAAGTTTTGCACTTTTGATTCTGAGGAACTGCGAACCTGACGTTTACCACTGATGTCTGTTGTGGGCGCGCTGGAAACATCTCAACGTGAGGTCACACTGTATACATTTTAATGAGTTATTTGCACAGAGATATGTAACACTAAACAATGAAAAGGGCAGTGAAAGGCAAGGTAGATTGCCAATTATAATGACATCCTCACGGAGTGTTTTTATTTAATCAATTACTGTTTGAAAACTGTGGAGTTACAGTGACACAATGACAATTTTGACAACAATTTTAACCCTCTTAATTCATTCAGTGCAGACTGTCGACTGCAAAAACCACCTCCCTCCCTCCCTCCCTCCCAAAAAACCCCAACCTGCTCAAGAGTGTGAGGCTCTGCACAGATGGTGGTATACTATCCCGAGCCACACGGGACAATTAGTACGTGAATTGATGATGATGCGGGCTCAGCACTAATTGGAGGCTGGTAAATGAATATGATATCTCCCTCTGTCTCAGTGGGCAGCAACATCAGGTAGCACTGTTATAAGTCCATTTCCATAACCAGCCCTGGCAGCGTGTAATGGCTTGATCACATGCAGCGTGCAGCCGGGCCGCACCTCGACCACCAACACTAATCACACGCGCAGATTGCATCAACGTTGCGTCATGATCTTGTTTTGAAATCATTGAAGTGCATCAGTATCTCAATTTGCTACGAAGCTTTGTAGTGTTTGAGATGATCGCAGGTCTCAAAACCTGGACTACTGTTTGAATAGATAAGCTAGAGGTTGGAGAAGGTTAACACGTTTGAAACAGCAAAATAACAGTTACTTTTCATGCTTCTGTATATTCTTAGCTCCACAGCTTTTGATAAATACATCAGTCATTAAATTCCCACATGAAGAATTGTCCCCTTAGTGTTGTACGGAAACATTTTTTGTGCATGCGTTTGTTTCCCCTCCCATTGTGAAATGCCAGTTGAAGGGAGACGTGAGTTGAATCAGGATCTCCCCACTCAGGAATCTCCCACAGAGAAGTCTGGCTGCAGTTAAAAATGGTCATTTCAGTGTTATTTTTATCGTCTGATCATGCTAGGAATCGCTTAGATCTGGTCTTGATGTGTTTACTCCCTTCGTGCTCAGATTGCTGTTGAATCATCAAACGGAGACAATGTCGGAGTCAGATTAGATCGCACCTCTACGGGCTGAATGATGATGGCACACTGGCTTAGTTGTTATTACTATCGCCTCACAGCAAGGAAGTCCTGACTGGAGTCGAGTCTGCGGAGTGTTTTCATGCTTCGGCTTCTTTTTGAGACACTCGTGCCTGGAGTTGGTCCCTGAAGGTCCGGGTGCATTGCTCTTAAAGAGTTAGAATGTGAGAAATAACAATAGAAAATCATTTAAACCCCAATAAATCATAATTTTGTGAGTGAACTCCTTTGGTATTTGCAGTATTCACAAGGAGAAATGTTCCACTACTGTGTTCACCTGAGATAAAACATTTTTTTTTTAATTTGCAATGGCATCGCAGTGTTTTGATGCTAGCACCAGCAGTGTGTCGGGGTGTGTTTGGTTGGTTTTTGGTCTCTGAGAGTTGAAATATTTGCTGTCACTTGTTACCCAGCCGTGGAATCACTATGGAGGAGCGACGGGACAAATGGCTGACAACAAAGGCGTGATCAGATGTGTTTTATTATGAGTATGTTGTGGTTTTATTGTGTTACACTATTGTTTTTATTGATTTTTACCGTGGACTTTATGGTGTCTTCATGGCTGGAGCACTGGACCAAACTAATCTCTCCATGTGGGATAATAAAGCTGAACTGAATCTGAACAAAATGATGGTACTCGCACTCAAAATCCTTGCCCACAAAAATCTCATTAGCCTTGTAGAGCGGCAAGTTGGTTTGTCCCGACTGCCTGTGTGCATCATCCGGAGCAGCACTCTGTTATCACAAGTAAAAATAAATATCACAGAGGGAATTATGACCTGTTTAACTCACTACACAAGCTTTAAGCAGCTAATTATACATGACACTAACCAAATAAATGGATAACATTTAGAATTATTGATGGTTTATACTGACTTGGGGCCAGTTTTTTTCTGGGATTATGATGAAACAAGTTAGTCGGGAGCCTTGCTGTCAATTCTAGTTGTGAGAATAAAACAGAATTGGCGGGTCTGGCTGACCTGGACTCGGCTAAGAAAACTGCTATCAATGCATCGCTAGTATTTTGTCATGCCAGCGACGAATCATTAAATCAATTAAACATATTTCTTACATTCTGCAGAGACAGTCAAGGTTATAAAAGTACAAACATGAATGTCTATGTCACTGTGTATGAGATAACTATTCAAGTGTTTCTGTAATATTAAAGGAACATATACTCTATCATGTTATTGCATTACATGATTAATGTAATTATTTCAACCGTGAATATTATGTGTAGTAAGCACATTGCAATTTCGGCATCCAGTCTATTAACCTGATGCCTCTTCATGTGATGACACTGTGTTCAATTAATGTCATCACTTGTGTATTAGCTGATCATTTATCCAGCCCCTGATGCTACACAACCCTGGCAGTTGAGCCTCATGGGAGGTCTAGCCCGGGAAACCTTTCTTTTGATGGAGCATGCAGGCATTTTTTTCTTTTTCTTTTCTTTTTTCTTTTTTTTTTAAAGCTTGCAGTCCCCTCCAGGAAACCAGCAGCAAGGAGCAGTAAATCAATAGCCACGCAGTGTGGGCAAATGACAACCCGTTTAGTTTGGCGGCCTACTTCGTTTCACAACATGTGGCCTGGCCTTCTAAACCGAAGGCAGGGTCTCAGGGAGAAAATATTTCCCTGCACTAAATCAGATTTGGCAGCAGGTGGTCCGTGGAGTTGTGAGTGAGCTGCCTCTACACCTGCCAAGGACTGTGGAGCCAGAAGAAAACACTCTATTTTTCTCCGCCCAGGTGACTCTGCCGCACCTCCCACTGGTTCCATATTTTAGTGGTATGTGGCTGGTTGTGATGCTTCATCCATCAGCTTTGTAACATCTTCAAAAGGATACTTCACTACCGTGAGTGTCATGCAAAATTGAATTTTATTCTTTTCAGCGACAGTATGTTGAAATGACAAATGATTGAGGTAATGTACACCGCTAGGTGCCAATTAATGGCATCAATGCCTTCGTCATCCAGGAACTAGACCCAGGACCCACTGCACCAGGAAGAAACCAGGGTCCACTGCACCAGGAAGAAAACCAGGGTCCACTGCACCAGGAGGTACCCAGGACCCACTGCACCAGGAGGTACCCAGGGTCCACTGCACCAGGAGGAACCCAGGGTCCACTGCACCAGGAAGAAACCAGGGTCCACTGCACCAGGAAGAAACCAGGGTCCACTGCACCAGGAAGAAACCAGGGTCCTCTGCACCAGGAAGAAACCAGGACCCACTGCACCAGGAAGAAACCAGGGTCCACTGCACCAGGAAGAAACCAGGGTCCACTGCACCAGAAAGAAACCAGGACCCACTGCACCAGGAAGAAACCAGGGTCCACTGCACCAGGAGGTACCCAGGACCCACTGCACCAGGAGGAACCCAGGGTCCACTGCACCAGGAAGAACCCAGGACCCACTGCACCAGGAAGAACCCAGGGTCCAGTGCACCAGGAAGAACCCAGGGTCCACTGCACCAGGAGGAACCCAGGGTCCACTGCACCAGGAAGAACCCAGGACCCACTGCACCAGGAGGAACCCAGGGTCCAGTGCACCGGGAGGAACGCAGGGTCCACTGCACCAGGAGGAACCCAGGGTCCACTGCACCAGGAAGAAACCAGGGTCCACTGCACCAGGAGGAACCCGGGACCCACTGCACCAGGAGAAACCCAGGACCCACTGCACCAGGAGAAACCCAGGACCCACAGCACCAGCAAGAACCCAGGACCTACTGCACCAGGAGGAACCCAGGACCTACTGCACCAGGAGGAACCCAGGACCCACTGCACCAGCAAGAACCCAGGACCTACTGCACCAGGAGGAACCCAGGACCCACCGTCATTCAGGAGGAGGAGAGAGCATCTTTTTTGGGGTTGTTTTGCCTCTCCATTGTGCCTTCAAAGCAGGTGAAATTGATTCCCAATCACTTGAGCTTCCTAAATGAACAAATTGAATCCTTGAAGTTTAATTGACTTGATGTAATACAGTCATGATTAAGTGTTCTTTCATTTCTTTGAGCAGTGTAGTATCGATCCATGTGCTGTTTTTGTTATTGGGAAAAGCTCAAAGAAGAATAATGCTGTTTGTGTTTGAGCTCCAATAATACGACATTTCTTAGAGCGTTATCAACGGTTGCCTCTCGGACTAATACATTTATGACCTTGATCTATGTGCGGAATAATCAGATTTGCCATGTGTTGATACGATCTGGTGTCAAAGGGAGGATGAAAGAGTGATCTGTGCACAGAAATCCAAACTCTTTGGCTTTCATGAGACCGCTGCAATATCCCTCTGGGCTAAAACCTTTAGTGTGGTTGACGGAAGAGAAATTAATTCCCATCATGTTCTTAAATCCACAACAATTTGTCCTAAGCAGCAAAGTCATTCTGAGGAAAAAAAGCAATATAAAGCTAAATGTAAGATGAATTATGCATGTGAGGGGCAAAACTCGATTATACCGTTATTTATCTGATTGACTGGTGCCGTGGCAGTGAGGTTCAATTTCTGCTCCTTCGCTCCACACTTCATAGCCTCTTACTCCCGATCTCTAATCTTTACATTAAAAAGAAAAAAGTACAGTCTGTTTTTTCCCTCACTTCTCCCTCCTCTGGGCAGACAGGTTGTACACTCCAGTGGTTTTCTGGAGGAGTTATGAGCCTATAAAGATCCTTGTGCTTTCACAATGTGTTTTCTCCCAGCCACTCTAAATTCCCTAAAAATGACATGTAGGCATGTAAATTCACCTCGTGGGCCATAAAGTGAATACCTGGGAGGTTTTAAATAAAATACACTTTCCACATGGGTATAAGGATTTGGCAGCATGGTGATGTATAATTCCAACAAGTAACGTCTGGGAATCCATGGCTAGCTTTATCCTTTTAAATGTGCATTCCAAAATAAATAATAGAAATGGACCAATGTATTGGTTGTGACTGGTGGCTTCCTTTCTTTTTACCGGACACATTACACACACATACAAATACAGAATGTGTCGGGGAGTGAAGAAGACATGAAGCTCACATTTGGTCACAACGACGGTAAACATTTGGAGCAACTTACTTAATCGGACACTTAGTATATTGAAATTAATTCCCATGTTTTCCACTCACAGTAATCGCAGCGACCGGCTCGCTAGCACAGCTTATAATGAATCTAACATTAATAAGAGGTTGCATTGTGCGTTAAAGCTCTACCCTTATTCTAATTCTATCATGATGTATTCCAATGTATTCTTGATCAAAAAACTATTTTAATAACAATACGATAACACACTTTAGATGACGATAACAAGTTAAATTTTGAATTTATAATTATTATAATTGAATTTTTGAGGGATTTACACTGACTTCGGGAAATTCAATTACTTTAGTGTCTCTTGATGTCAAAGGTCCTGCTATGAAAACAGAAAACAGCTGCTGATAACAGGCAATCCATCATTCACTAATTTGATGTCACCAGCTCATTATGGAAATAGTTGAGCTGAAGTACGAGCTACCATTCGAGGCTTCATTCATAAAGTCGACTCCAAAATGTTCTGCATCAGTCTGTTGTTGCCGTTTAGCCCTTCAGATATAACATTTCCCCTCCTGGATTAACAGGCAGAAATCTGACAGCACCAGGAATTACAGTAATATAACCACGGGAACACAAAATCAGGATTCCCATAACATTTAGGGTGATGACATCATAAAATATGATGACAAATATTTGAAGATTTACTCAACAGAAGCTTAGAATGTAAGCTCTAGTTATGAGGAAAGTTTATGATTCATGGTCATATCTAACGTTCATTTGCCATTTTATTCAGAATTTGGAGCTGATGAGCGCTGCTTGACAGCAATGTTTACTTGAGTAGTACTGGAATATGGAAATGACTTAAAATGCTCATCGCTATAATCAACCCCCTTGATCAGGAGAGGAAATGTGTTGCGCCGATGATGAAAATCTCTTTTTTCCGTAATATGACGGCATAAATCACGCAGGCAATGATGGACTGACAGCTCGTGTAGTAAATACCAGCTTACAGGTTAAAGCTACAGCGCGACTTTGACTTTGACATTACACAGCACCCGGCAGACTGCATAGTAATTAGTTGTTTTATATTCCTGTAAGAGAGGATGTCAAGTAGGAACCTGCTCTTATTTTGGCATCCTTCGTTGGCAGTAAGGGGACTCGCCACACTTATTAGAGCGTGGAAGCGTTGTCAAATTGCTTTTAAGAGCCTATGGATGCCTGAACTATTGCTCCCCAACCTTCCCCAGATTATTCAATCTCACAGTCCTATTGCCGGCTCAAGATAAGATGGAGAATCCATGCAGTGGAGGCTTATCTGAACTTAGCACACACTCTCAGGAGTATGGGATTTCACTACAAATTCCTTCACCGCACTTCAGGTATGACCCAATTAATGTGAGAATGTGCTGACCCCCCTCCCCCCCCCCCCCACTGCCACATCAATAAGTGATAAGGATTTTGAATAAAAGCAGTCGAGGATTTTTTCTGCACAAAATATGGCTGTTTTAAGATAACCCCCCCCCCCCCCCAAAAAAAATAAAAGTACTCCGATGGAAAGGCCTATTTCAGAATCATATTTATCAAATCTTTGCAAGCTACTTCATGGACTGCTGGGTAGCTTAATCTATAATAACACATCAGTTATGAGGTGATTTTTGCGTCAATTTGAACCTTCAAAGTAACTAGTAACTAAAGATAAGTAACGAAGGTCTATTTATATACGTTGGTTACCTTTCCCTTTAATCTCAGTGCATGGCTGCGTTCCCGAAGTCCATTTATTTAATTTCTACTGAGTGTCGGGCCGACCCCCAAGCTGCTACTTTGCTCACTTTTAGCATTTTAGACGGAACAGAACTACTGATACGTGAGATGTGTGAATCCTCCATGATTACATCAGCATATGTTTGTGTTTTTTTAATAGCTACACCTGCAGATCCAAACAGGCAGGTGCATGTTAACCCGGAGGAGTCTGTTTAACAGTATACTACTACATACCACTGCTGTACACAGTTTATTTTAAGTCCACTAGCTCAGGAGGTCCAAGTCAATTGTTGTCTCCAATCATGGATTTCCCCCCAATCCTCGGAGACATGTAAAACAAAGTGCTACTTAATACTTGGCTCAACCATTTCAGATGTTTTTTTCTTGCACATTGTGATCATTATTGACATTACTGCTAATCTGGGGGCAAATGCCGGAGCAGCTGTGTGGGGGGGAGAGGATTACTGGCAATAAAAGAGTCCCCGAGCTTGGAGTAAAATGGCATGACTGATGGTGGAGCCTGAACCAGACCCAACAGTCCTCTAATTAGCTAAAATATACACTCTTTAGGTCCACGGTTGAAACAATGACAGCAACTGTGTTTGCCAAAATATGCTCCGATAAACTACAAAAAACAAAACGTGGAGTGACAGCGGAGGGTTTACCGTCCACTCTGCCTGCTGCTCATTAAAAATGCTTTTGATGAGATGCAGTCCATTCACCCTCATTGATTCATGTCTAGTTGCCTGAACATGCCTGTTCACATTCAGTACCGTGATATCTGGAAACAATCCCATCATGCACCGGGCCGGATCTAGCAAAGCAAAGCAAAGCAAAGTGTGGACAGGTCTGCTATCTCAGAACTAAATCAGTTGACTTTAGAGTGAAAAAAAGCATGTTTTTGAAGAAAACTGCTGAGACTCAAACTTTATTTCTTTGGATGTTGTTTATATATTCCCATGATTCTTTTCTGCAAGCACAGATGCACCTGTGTGTGTATGTGTGTGTGTGTGTGTGTGTGTGTGTGTGTGTGTGTGTGTGTGTGTGTGTGTGTGTGTGCGTCCATAGATGGAAATTAGCATAGATGCAGCCAGTATCTTAACAATCAATGCCAAGTAGAGGAGAAGGGCACAAAAGAATTAGGCAGCCAAAGGAAATGAACCAAATTCAATTTCAGTCCGGGCCGCTCAAGCTGTCTGCCACATAAAGCCAAAGACTTATTATGAGATGGGCACCAATGTCATTATTATTCAGACCTGATGAGGCGCCTTCCGATTTAATGGAACCTTTCAATTTAGTTCACCTAACAACAGTCGTTGCTTTATGAGGCTTCAGTGTTTTGATCACCCGCCATATGAAAAGACTCCAGGTTGCATACATTGAGAATTCAGTGATCCTGTGGGGCGTTTGATCCAAATTGATTTATTTAGATAGGACATATTGCTTATTTCCAAAGGTCTTATGTGTTACTTGTATGCTAAGGAGCCTGAATAAATCAAGTGTGAGTCACTTGGCTGCCATAGATTCAGGAAATCGGTTTGTCGTAGAGCAACAAAAGGCTTCTCTGTGGCACGTAATTGCTTTAGACCTGCAACTTTTGACTACACACACACACACACACACACACACACACACACACACACACACACACACACACACACACACACACACCACTGTGTGGCTGAGGTTTTAGGCCTTTAGAAGGGTGTTTGGTGACTTAACGGTAGTAAACTTCAGAGCTTTTCTGATAAAGTGATGAGAGTGTGTGAGGCCGTGTTTTGACATTCTAACAATCTTTTTTTGCTATCGTCCGATAAGATTTCAAATGCCTCGTCAACAAGAGCCTCACATGAACACTTTCCTTCATAAAACCAGTGATTGGAATCAGATAGCATCCGACTGGGACCTTGCACTGATTCAACGTTGGGGAGAGTGTGTGTGGGCGGTTGGATAATGTAGATTGCTTCTTAATTGTCTCTCTACATATATGCTGACATAAAATAAAGCAGGGCTCATCAACTTGCATGCATCTATATATCTGATATGTGTCATTTAAATCTTTCCCTTCATCATGAAATGTTGAATGAGGCCTCATCAGGTTTTCAGGAAGTCCAACAGCTCAGTAAGTCAGTAACACAGACTTGGCACTTAGCGCTCTTCTTAAATAGCTTCCTTTCAGGCGGCAGACTCGATTCACATGCATCATTCTTTCTTTCTGTTCTGCTTCACAGCATTTCAATAAAGTCTCCGAAACTATTTCGGCTCTCAGTTCTCGTTCCGTGAACACCAATATTCCTTTGGGATAATGATGTTGTCGTTAGGTCGTTTGATCGGTTCGTTAGTATCCAGCATTCCAGATCCAGGTTAAAGAGTAGCCAAAACAATGGCTGAAGAAACAGAGAGTCATATTTTGCCCTTTTGTTTTCTTGCAAAGTCGGAGGCGTCTGAACCGTCTCAACTAGGGGTGGGAAAAAAATCGATATTGCAATATATTGTCGTGCTCTCTGTCGCAATAAATAAATCGATACACTGACGGCAAATATCGATATTTTGGGTCTGCGGGTTTTTTTTGACTCCCGTCGGTGCGTCTAAGAGTTTAACGGTTCTCAGGAGCGGATCCGCGTGGGCCGCCTGCTGCCCGTTCTGATTGCCTATTTACGGGCAGGATTCCGAGCAGCGCGCTAGAGTTTAGAGGCTCACGGACTCACGGACTCTGGCATCGGGTACCCCGAGGCGGAGGAGGAGGGTCCGCCGACGTGACCCGCCGGCCCCCCGCCGGCGCTGCCCTCGTTTCCCCCGCTAGAGCATGGGTCCGCATGTGTGGATCCGCGGAGCCGTGTGCTGCCCGGTGTTGCTGTGAGCTCCAAGCGGTTTTCACCCAGCTCTGAGGGCATGAGGCCCGACTTCTGCACATAATTGGTTGCATACTGAAATGTGCCCAATATTTCATTTAATTCTGATGTTATTCTTATCTTGTTTAGCTATTGTTAAACTAAAACGGGCCCAAGTTTACATAAAACAAGTTGCTACTGACTTTTCAGTATCAGAAAGCACTGTCCTGGTTTACATAAGACATGTTATTAATGTTCATGCACTTTAATGTGTCCAGCTGGACAATGTTTATTCATTTGTACATTGTACGAAGTTGTGGAATTAATTTTTATGCATATTTTTTCTTTTTTAGTCGCATATCGTGATATATCGTTGATGAAATTTCTTGCAATATATCGAATATCGCAGATATCGTGTATCGTGATATTATCGTTATCGTGGGCCAAATATCGTCACAGCATCGAATCGTGAGTTACCCGTATCGTCCCACCCCTAGTCTCAACCTACATCTTAGCATATTTGAGCGATTGTTTAGGTGAACCCTGTGTTCTTTAACATTGCATTTATCATAAACATAAAATCCCTACAAACATCATGCATTATTTTATGAACTATCTGCCACGTAACGAATTCTTTGTATTCACTTTGTGCAATATTTATATTTTTAGCAAGACAAGATGTGTAGACTTTAACCAAAACCACAATCTTTCCTTAATCTTAGTTTAAACACATTTGTTGGCTAAACCCAACCACACTCCATTATTAACACCGACCATCCAGCCTTTCCAATTGAATTGGAAAAACATTTGCTACTAAACTCAAACCAACTAGCAGGGATTTCCCTCAAAAACTTTTAAAGTGGATGGTATTAAAAAGTCTTCACATTAATTTACAAAAACAAATTTGGCTCCTTTCCTGTTTTGGTCAGCTCCATCAGACATAGCAATCACTGCAAAGCTAATGCTTGTAATTTGTTAATCCATCTGTTAATTTCAGACAAATTAATCTGGGCCCAGTTTGTGTTCATTTCATTCATTTAATCTTGGTTGGTTTGGCAAATACAGTTCTCAAACATTCTGAATATATTGCAAATTGAATTAGCCAAATCCTCTCTTCACACCAGTTTTGCCATCGCACCGATCTGGCTGTATCACGTTGGTATGAGATCCAGAAGACGTTTGACAAAGCTCACTTAGTCTGGACTCTGTAATCCTTTACATTAATGAGTAGTGAACAGAACTGTGAAGACTTAATTAAGTGTCCAAGCCCTTGGCTGTTCCGGGGGGTAGAGTGTCAGACCCCTTTATTCACTTATGCAGTCTGGATTCTTAATGCGCCATGTCATGCCAAGAGCCCTCGAAGAGAAACCCCGCCAGAGGAAGCGCCCGGAGGGACAAGACACTTTACCCGAGCCCCGTGCCCGGCCGTGATGAGAACCCGTCCACACCACGCCACAACAACGAGGCGAGCAAATTGGAAGTCACAGCACCGAGTTCGACATTTGACAGGCGCAAGAGGTCAGGACTCGGCTCAAGGCGCTTGTTTACAGTAAGAGAGGAAACCAATTCAGCCTGTGTTACTCTCTGGCCTTATGGGTAAATCGTTTCTAGCTCTGCTGGTCCGACACATATCTCTAGTACGTGTTTGGTGTTCAGTCTGCTCAAGAAAACAGTTTCTGCAAAACCTATGAAAGCATTTTTTAGTAAATGAACACTGTTCAAATAGAAAACATTTTTCTATTTCATGCAGTTAATTATACCTTTAATGCAACAGGCAACAACCATAACAAATAAAACATAGAGAGCCTTAAAGTTGGAACTCTGGACCAAAACAAACTTAATTGCATGCAACTGACATGTCACAAGTTTAGTTTATAGATTAGCCGTGTTGTTCTATAAGCAGGAAGTTGCAGTAATTGCCTGTTTATTTTCTTTCTAAGTGTTGCCTCATAATGCAAAATTATTTTTTCTTCATTATAGCTTTTCTTTATCTACCAACAACAGCAAGAACAACTGCTTTTGAACAAAGCTGCAGCCAGTAATTCATATTAATATTCATAGCAATTAAATCCACAACACACACACACACACCATCAAAATTAAAAGATGATTTAACTGAAAATGGAAATAAGCACTCAGTTTCCTGCAGTATATACCGTCCTCTGGTTGATTGTTTAGAATAGAACATGTCCTGTGTGGTGCTGAAACAATGGATCAATTAGTAAATAATAATATACTAATTTTGTATGTTGTTGTAATCACTTTATCAGTTACATCATTTGAAGGTTTGCTGATTACACCTTGTTCAATATGATGATTTCCTCTGTTTCATATCCTTGATCAACTCAGTACCTGTGGATGACATCACTTTGGCCTTTGTTCACTTTGATTGGTCCACTAACTTGTCATTTTAGCCTTAGTTGATGAGTTCTTCAGTCTATCAGTCATTTTTATGCTGTTTTCATGCTGAAATGACTCATTTCCAAGAATTTAATGAGCACATCAGATTTCTAATGGTGCCTTTGTGTGACTCTTTGTGGAGAAACTAAATTAATTAATCAGTAAATCTTGTGTTGGTCAACACATAATGTCATTTTTCGAGGACTATATTTGATAGACCTTTTTCATGATTCATTGATAAAACAAATAATTTGGGCTAACTGATCAACTGATATTAAATATATTCTGTACAGTTGCTCATTTTACACAAACATTACATCTCATATCTCTAGGGACATAAGATAGCTGAATAATAGTTGAAACAACTTGAAAATGTATTGAATTTAAGCTCCATGATGCTTTATAAAAAAAAAAGATACATATATTTATATAAATAAAAATAAATAAAAAATACATTGAGGAAAGAACATCAATGGATGTCAGCCAAAGTACCCAGTCTGGAGGCAGACTCGTTTTTCATTAAGATTAACTGTGTAGCGGGGGTGGCCTATCTTTCTATGCCTCCAGCTGACACTTGTCCCCCTCCTACAGCACTGTGTGTGTGTGTGTGTGTGTGTTCCAATGCTATCAAACAATGGCAGTGTTATCAGACATTGCCAAAGGCATACGGACGAATCAGAGGGGAATACAGACCCCAAATCAGCACGTTCCCCGGGGCAACAAAGAGTTTCTACTGTGAGCCAAAATGTAAGGAAGGAATCCTGTTCTTTTGACCCGTTCTGATCACCAGTGTTTCATTACCTTTGTCAAACCCTGTGTTACATCTGCATTGTCATGTACAAGTTATAACTACTTAACTAATTAAAAAAACAAATCCCTGAACAATAGTTTAGCTGCCTAAAGGGATGTGCTGACATTCTGTGGAATGAGCGCTTTGTTCCCTCTATTATACGTTTAAAAAGTGTAATAGATAGTATCTGTGTCTCGGGTAAAAAGTTTTCCCACGTGTACTGCAGATTAAAGCTTCATTACGCATTTTTTCCACGCCACGATAAAACTTGTTCTGGCTGCCAGCTGTCACAAACACTGAGGAACCCGAGCATCCCACAGGAGTTGAACTTTTTTTTTTTTTTTTATTAAATCAACCATCACGGCTTTACTCCAGTTCTGTTATTTCATGCTGGGCAGGCAGGGTACACTTGGCTTGTCTGAGCTGAGTTAGTGAAGAAAAAGTTTTTACATTTGGCGAGTGAGAGCGGTGAGACTCAACAATACAGTCTATCAGGGACTTGACACTAAAAGTTTGACATATTTGTATTAAGGACATCATTTACAGGTTTGAGTTGAGGCGCTTCGTCCCATCCCTCTCCCCCCGCACGCTGTCCTCTCCAAGAATAAAGGCAAAAACATTCATAAATAATAAAAAAAAGTTTCTTTGCCTTTTGTTCGACAGGTCCCATTTCTTTTTTCCCCCCCCCACAGAGGATGAAAACCCCCATAAAGAACCCAATCCTCCTCATTGTGTGCTCCGCTAAGGTGTCAGTCGTTACTGAGATCCGGAGCTTACAAGTAAAGTCATCGTGTGAATCATCTACACTATGAAGGAAATCTAAATAGGATTACTGTGGATGAATACTAGTCACATGTTAAATATAGCTGTTGTGTGCATAGCACATGCGATTATAATGGCTAAGCTACTACGTGACAGCCGACCTAGAAGCACAGTACGTTACGATGTAGAACGTTGTTTTACACCTTCTGAGCTATTCAATAATTTACATGTCATACAATAAATTGGAATTTCAGAATTTAAAGAAAATAAAGGCAAAATTAAGATGCATTACAGAAAGACAAAGAGAATAATTCACTCCTTATCATTCTCCATTACATTACATGCACTTTGAGAAAACTTTTTTATGCCGCATACTTTTTTTTATTCCTTCTTGAGTCGATTCTCAGAGGGAAAAACATCACTCTTATGTATGATTTCATACATTCATGATCCGATAAGAGGCAGGTGGTCAGCTGGTCCCAGGTCTGCTGGCGCTCTGTTGTCCTGCGGCAGCCTTGCCTCAACATGACTCCGTCCAAAGCAGCTTAAGCTACAGCAGGAATAACATGACGGATTTCAAATGGCAGTAGCAGCTGTAGCAGGGCTCTGCTGGTCTGAAGTCAGTGAATCAGAGATACCGCGTTAATCGCCAAAATACGCTTAAAAACTTAAATGGCAGTGAAGCACACTGGTTTCAAGCTGTCAAACATGGATAATGAGGCAAGTTGGCAGTGAATATTTTGGATCCTTTATGTTTAATATGAGCAGTCTATAATTCATAATCCAGGTACGGTATGTAACACTGCTTTATAAAACCCAAGAATTTACAGAGCACACTTACAATGTCAGACTTTCCAAACGTCATACAAAGGTTTTTTAAAGGAAAACACACAAACAAATGTGGACCAGAGCTGAGGAAACTGGCTACGGACATCAGGAAACTGAACGGACTAAATAATAAATAAGTTAGCAGACGGAGACGACTGGATCGGAGGTAGCTTTCTGTTGGCGTCTCCGAGACGAAGCAACCAATGATGGAAGTTCACGAGTGGAAGCAAGCAGTTCACCATCAGGTAGAGTGTTTCATGTGAATGGTCAATAGTTGAATATGAAGGTAAACTATGGGATTATGTCTGCTCAACACATGGACATGTCTGTTCACAATTTAAATTTCAAGAGGATTTTTCGTCATATTTCCCAAAGGGGAGTTTCAGTGGACGGAGCAAATAAAGTTCAGCACATTGTTAAAAGGAGTGTTTTTCTCACAACCCTTCCTCCAAAGTCATTATAGATCAGAGAGCTGTTTGCTCACTGCCTGTCTGAGCACGAACACACACTACACAATAGACTATTGAAAGGATATACCAATTATTTTTAAACAACCTGTCTGATAAAAAATGATCCTCCAAGAATTTCCTCAAACTTGACTCAACTTCTTTATTCCTCTTTGATATCTCTCTTATCCAGAACCTTTGGTAAAAGCAAGTTTGTGACCCCAATGATATAAAAAAAGGATAATTGGTTATTAAGCCCTGTTAAATTTCATGCTGAAATACAAAAAGACTTGATGCACATTTGAATCTCAAAGTGGAGACATTTCAGACATTTATCTTTCTTTCTATTCGTTAAAATAAAGGATTTATTTTCTGAAAATATCTGACAGATGGTAGCTCATGCAGTTGTTTGGAGGATTTTGCACCTTTGGTGTTGATTTGTAACACTTTTTTTCTTGTGACCATATGCTGAACATTAGCACAACACCTGACATTTTCTTTTTTTCTTTTTTGCCAACTTCCCCAGACATCTTACATTTCCACATGGCTGCATTTAGAGGCTATAAAGCTGTCACTTTTTCATTTTGTGCCACGATCTGTGTGGATACTGTAGGTGTCACCATCATCTATTCTCAGCAACCCTCCCTATAGTTGGGCAAAATTCCACTCATCATACCGCATATCTTCTTTTCTTTTTTATACGTCCACTAAAAGCACTCTTGCTTAATAAATACTAATGTTCTCCTCCGGATAATTACGATAAATGTTGACTCCCAGATGCTTTTATGCACTCAAAGTTGCTGCTACTGTCTGCCAATGCACGACTGTATATATACACTGGTAAAAAGATGTGTCACAAAGCAAAGTGATGGGTGCACGGTGTTCCAGCGAACGCACCGCATGCTCTCTTCCCCCGATTGGTTTTATTGTGCGACGGCATCGCAAATCATCGCCCAAACACCGTTTGCTGTGTTGATTCGGAGTAGATGCCTGGCTTTGCTTTCATCCAAACTGTTGCCCATAAAGTTGGACTATTTTGTTTTCAGACACAATCCTCTGTTTATTCCTATTTAAATGCATCAATAATCACTTTTGACCAGGTGCATTGATTACAGTTTGTGTTAGGGATGTCCCGATTCGATACCCGGATCGGATCGGCCCCCGGTACTGGGTTTTTAAGGTGGATCGGGATCGGCCGATCCAATTAAATTTCATGGCTGATCCATATTTAATATTTCCCATGATTCCATTGTTACATTTGTTTGTCGTTGTTGTTCTATTGCATCAGCTGCCATTATCTAGAATTATAGTTTCTAAGTACTGGCATGTTGAACAACCAAAGTCCTATTTATTATTATTTAATATAATATTTATTATTATTTATTTATTTTATAACAGAATAAAAGATCAGCTTTTTTTATTATCTTATTTGTGAGAGAATAAAAGCCATTGAGCACAGCTTGGATGCCTGTTTATTACTTAATGTACACAAAATTAAATGCTGTTTGCCAACACAAAAAGTGATATCGGAAACTGGTATTGGGAAATATCGGAATCGTATCGGAAGCTAAAAAATGAGATCGGGACATCCCTGTTTGTAATTACAAGCACGGATCGCTAATAAGAGTTGGCAAAAGTTGTCTGTTCTGAAAAGATGACAAGAAATCTTTTTATTTCCTTAAAAGCACCTTTTAACGAGCCACAACAGCACAGGAGCAAAGAATAAATGTCTCCATTTGCAACGTGTTAATGCTTAGAAGCTGAAACTTATGCCAGAACATTTCCAAAGGGCGCTCTTCTGAACAGGAAACAGACATTTAGAGACACAGCAAGACAAGCGGAGATGCTACTTCGCCACCTCGTTGCTTTGAACGCACGCATAAAGTTTAAGTGTGAACCACAGATTCTCATCCTGGGAAAATCTTAAACTGTAGGAAATGTAAACCCCTTGTAAAAGAAAACATAAAGTTTATTTTTTAACAATCCTCATAACAGCATGTTGACGGTGGATTTGTTATAACAGCTGTCAAACGGTGCAAACAGAATGATAGCTCAGCAGGCTACTGGTTCCCTTCACTGGGAGAAATAATGAATAAATACTAAGAACTGGAAATCAACAGACGGATATGTTTAGTGTTACATTTCATTTTGCACCCTATGAAAAAATAAGGTTGAATTCCCGCACGGCGACGACATTTATTACGTGGATCTTCATCGGCTAATAAATTCAAGACGTGAACCATCTTTATACTCGAGCAACAGATTGTAAAAAAACAAACATGTTTTTACACGCTACACCTGCCTAGTCAATGGTTTTACACTCTTCCACTGATTTACAAGTGCTAGAATTATTGTATTAAAAAAATGTTAATATTAAATCTCACAGATTACTGCGATTAAACACTATGCTGTGGTATAATCACCGTACTTAACTGTAACTTGACATTAAATTAATTAATACATTAAGCAGTATGCTCTTTTAGAATTAGTGCATGAAACATATCTCACAGATGACTGATTTAGCAGGATGTTGTTGTAAAATTACTATATTTAACACAGTTAATGTCTATCAGATGTCTACCATGGTAGTTTATTTATCCACATTATGGAAATACTACTGACCCACTGTTCATGAAACTTTGTGGAAGGGTGCAGCGTTGACCGAGGCATGGCCCATTAAAGTGCTCCTTCTGCTGATGAGTACTTCCTGTTGATCGGGATGCCGTCTGAACCTTTTTTAGATGGGCAATGTCTTTGAAAATGGGAATCAGAAAATGGAACTTCCTGATCCGCCCTGGCCTCGAAGAAAGGGGGCTCGCTCAAAGGTTAATGGCTGCCATTTCTCTTCTGTTTGTTCATTATTCAAATGCCAAACAGGCAAACTTTAATCAATGCTCAGCGCCACGCAGACGCGTCACGTGCCACTCTCGGAATGTGTTCATTAGGTTTCTCATGTATTATTAACGTAATCAGGCCGCCATGTCCCAGCATTCATGTCACAAGTGGCTGCTTTGACCCACAAACAAGTAAACAGGGAGGAAAGTTTGTTTCTACGTAGCTTCCAGAACGATGCGCTGCCTCTCCATCGAGGTGATGGTTTATGCATGTGGAGGAGGCGGAGGGCAATGCAGAAATGTTCGTGAGTTTGATTGGCACGATGCGATCGGTGCTGGTTGAGTCCCAGCTCTCGGTACGAGCGTCTTGGTGTGTTGTATTGTTTCTCCGTGTGCACATCAAGGGGAACCTCGACGAAGAACAACGCAGAGGAACACTTTGATGGCGGTCTATTATAAGCTGCTCGTGAATAACTTTTGAATAATGCATTAACTCAGCCTATTAACAAATGTTTTGCACGTATTTATGAACAGTCGAAGCCTTTCACTGATGTTCAAAGAAAGTAGCTGATGGAAGCGTCTCCTATCCTACAGGTGCGATACTCTATCAGTCAAGATTATTGTCATCGGCTGCAATTAACAAGTTGTCTTTTTAATTTTTATGCATCAATATTTAGAAGAGAAGCTCTTTAGTGAAGCACCCTGGCAGTTGAAATGTACCATTGTGCATACGTTGATGTATGTTGTTAAAGGGTTTGTTGAATTTCACACAACTCAGGCGGCAACCTCCGGGTCTGAAAAGTAAAGCCAAGGTGGAAGTGCCTTAATTTGCATTCTTTAGAGGTATTATGTGTTTTTCTGTGTGGGATATATAGCCCATATTCAGATTTGGATAATGACTATTTCACACAGATATGAGCTATATGTAAATGAAACGTGATAATGTCAAGAAGGTAGGACTTGAAAATCTTAGCTTCTTCCTGTGCCTCCTCAAACTTGAATGATTTCATTGATTTCTTTCTTCTTTTTCATATTTATATGATGTATTTTATGTCATGCAAATATTGTACTTTGTATTTGAGGAAAATCAAGATCAAATCAAATTTTCTGATCGAGGGCCAAGTCCTCTGGTTGCAAAAAGCACGTCCTATTGTATAGAAGTCTATGACAAAATGACCCCAATGCTGAAGTTCATTCATAATGTTCATTTAGTCAATTATGGTCCCATTTAGAGCCATATAGACTAGAAAACAGGGCTGTAGACCATAATATGACATACAGTTGCATCCTTTTTGGTCGCCTAAATACCTGTTATTCAGTGTTCAGCTCTACTTTATTCCACTTAATTCCATCCAGCAAAAAGCCGGGATCACGAGAAAATGGCAAAATGTCTAACTTAGGGCTTCAAAAAGGGCAGTTGGTGACGTCACTGTGACGATGTCTTATATCCAGTCTGTGGTTCGCCCACAAAAAGCCTTTCAGCACCTTTCAGCCAACTGTTTTAATTTCCTGGCTGGCAACTTTAGTTTAAACCTGACAGCAATTATAACCGCTGTATTGAACCTCTTTGGGAAATGTGATGAACATTATTTTGGTGGAAATCTTGTTAAAACTGGCATAACAAGACATTCAGCTGACGTTGAGCTTAACGTGCCTAAATGGAGCCTTTGTTTAATTTGTCTGAGTACAAACACGTCCATTTTCTTTCTAGTGCAATTTTATTACCGGTAGAACCAAATCAAACCACCATTAGTCACATGACATTAAACACTAATCGTATCAGGAAACACACCAAGTCTAAAGTGACAAGTTATCCAATTGGCCTTCTCCTGAGACATTTTGACTTGTCACAGTGAGAAAAGCACAGATGTAAGTAAACAACTTAATGATTGTCGACTTCCATTAAGCTGCTTCAGTTTTTAAGACGTTGTGGATGCCGGCTCACTGTCACACTGTGGCGGCTTACCGTGACACTCGGGTAAAACAAAGCCACCATTACTGTTAGTTGTAACATCTGTACTTCTGCCACCACAAGTCAAATATGTGGGAAAAAAGACCCATTTGACATATACTACCATTAGTGGTGATAGCCTTTAAGGCTCATGATGCCGATTCATTGCATCTTCCCTCTGTCGAAAAAGCCATTTAGCATAATGCAGTGCAGTCTTCCAAAACAAACAAAGGTGGGAAATTGGGTTTTACAAGCCTGAAGTCAGACTAAAGCACAGTTTATATTATATATATATTATATGTGTATTTGTCTGCAGAAATCCAATATGGTACACCAAGAAATAATGGGACATTTTTCAAAGTGTATCACATTTTACAATACTGTTGTGTGAGTCCGCAATTTTTTTTCAACTCATTTCTGAGACAAATCAATTAACCAAACTATGTATATACCATATCCACGCCATTTTTTGTACTTCTTTGTACTTTTTATTATTTAGTAAGTTTGCATCATCATTCCAACTAGCTGTTCATTTTGTGAGTCAAATTACCGCCTGTCTCATCAACACTAAAGCATTAACATTCTGTGCCATGACAACTTTGACACACAGTGTTTTGGTTGAGGGAATGTAAAACCATATCATTTGAAAACCTTGTGTGGAATGTCTTAATGTTTATAATTGTTTTAATGGCATTTAAGGGGAATTATGTCTTGAGAAAAGTTGTGAAAAGTCGGAGAGCCTTTGTCTGTCGAACCCATTAAATACGCTCAGACGTACGTGACGGTCGGGGCCAAACATCTTGGTTTTTGAATCGTTGACAGTGTTTTCAATTCCCTGCCGCTGAATGGAAAAGTAGTTTGGATGTGTGAATAAGTGTGAGGACAAAGTGTCTGCGATGCCTAAGCCATCAGCATATTGAGATGAAATAATAATAAATCATGGCCCGTTCTGCGTCTGGATGTCAATAGGACTTTGACTGCAGGTATGACTGTAATAGCCCCGTGGATGAAAGCAGGAAGTCCTTTCTGCTCTGTGATGACAAACAAGTGTGAAGGGCGACGCAGGTGATAAGTGCTGCATGATTAGAGCCTACATGATACCGGGAAAAAAGGTGCACTTGAGGAGTGCTTGTACCGTTCTTCCTCAGATTACCCGCCACAAATCAAGCACTCTACTCAGGTTTTTTTTTGGGTTGCAGTTCTGCAACGAGGAAAAGTAAGCCTGGAGCCAGTAATAGGATGAAGGGATATTTGTCCCACCCAGTGAAATCTCTACAGACACCTCTTTAGATGCACCAAAATTTAATCAACGTATTGAATGAGGTGTTATTGCATTCCGGGCGCTCGCACATTCCACCCAAACATGGTTTACGCGCCGGGGAGCTAATAAAGCACAAGGCATTAGCATTAAAATGAAACTTAAAGGCAAACTCCCGTTGAATATAAATCCCGACCAGCAACGTATATCTACTGACGGAATCCATCTTTTGTAATTAAGAACGAATGTGTTGGAAATGTGCGAGGAGAGACGGGAGAGCTGGAAGTAAAAGACCTGCTCAGAAAGATGAATGCTATTATGGAGCGAGAGTGAGGCGGCTGGTCTGGAATAATAACTTCCTCTCCACATTATGTTAGCGCACTTCTGATAAGATCATTGGAAAATGGCAGCTGTTGGAAATAATGCAATTCATTCCGTGTTGCTGCGGGATACTACAGTGCCCTAAATGAAGCATGTCTTCTATTAGACCCCTAAAGAAACAAACTAATAGCCCTGCAAAGACTTGCCATTTATAATGTGACTATAATTCGTATGATTCATTAAACAGGAACAGAAAACGATAGTATACTCTGATTAGAATCGTCCTCGGGGGAAATTCTCATGTTAATTTATTCTGAAATCTCTCGTTGACTAAGCAACTTGTCGTGACATTGTGCAGATTAATTCCCCAGGTCACATTGCATTGTAGTCTCATGTTGTCTCTGCATTATGTATAATAGATTAATGTTGTTTACACATGTTTGCCCACTTTGGTCCTCACAAAATTAATTCTTCTTCCACCCAAAAACCTATTCTAAGTTCTGATAATGGTCCTCTTAAGGTTTTTAGTTTTTCTTCTGTTCACATTGACCTCCCTAGGAGGTAAATGGATGTAGTTACATATAAAAAAAAAAGCAATTACATGAGTGGACTGCTCCAATTGTTGCTATGTAACTGAAATGAATTGAAGGAGATATTTTCACAACAATATGAACTGGATGAAATCCACAAATTTCAGAGATAGTTAGTTGGTTGGTGATTTGAATTTGAATGCATTCAGTATTTGGAACTAAAAAACACATTTAGTGATAATGGATTGTTATTACAGCCTCACATAACATGTGTTTAGGGCCCATAATTATATTAATACCACAAAAGGCAGCTTTTCTGATTCTCTTGTTGCAACAGTTTTTCAACAGTTGTATTATAAATCCTCTCTACTCTCTCCAGTTTCTGAAGTTTCTGCCCAAACTTCAAGGCAATTCTCTTTTTCTTTTGCAGCCTCTTCTTCCAGGCATTTTCAGAGGAAACCGACTTACCTCTGGTGTTGTCTCACACATACTCCAAGGCTCCCAGTCGTCCAGTGGAGCTCTCATAGACACTGAACAAAAAATCAGCACTCAAGTATTTGATTGCCCCTCTTCGTTGAAACCAAACTCTCTGTGAACACGATGGGAGTTTTCCCTCCCATGAGAAGATAAAACCACATTTAGCTGCAATGCAAATGAGCTCTAAACAGAAGGGGGCTTAATAGAGACAGGTTTACATAAAAATAAAATGTCATCATATGAGCATGTACGATTTTTTTTCATTCAATGTTTGATCTCCCCGCCAACAGGCTTAGAGTCATGGTGGATAGATCGGGGCTTTGAAGCTCCGGCTGGTGTTACCAAGATCTTGAAGTGTTGAAGGTGTTTCTTTAGAATTTAGCATTCAACTCCATCCTCACACAATGCACTCGTTATTTGAATATACTGTCATTACTTCATTTAAACTCAAACAGCATAACATAACCTGTGCAGTTATTCATTGCATTCTGCAGCTGGGTGAGACTTGAGCTATAGACTGAAAGTCTAGAGTCGTTGGTTTTTAAATTACAGAAGAAAATAATAATCATGAAATATTTCATCAGGCAACGTGTAACTTCTTGTGTTTACACAACATTTAACATTTCTGAACTTTGCTGTATTTTGTTCAATGAAGAAATCATTTTATCAAGGCTATCTTTCTCAAAGTAAGACATTGGACTATTTTTTTGATGCAGACACCATCATTACAGCCCTGTTAGTTTCAACCAGACACTTCTTTTGCTTGTGGAATATCAACTTTCTCCTTTTCTGTTACAAATTCATCAGTTCCTTAAACGTGTCTCATGCATTTTGATGTCGTTGCTTAAACTCTATTCAGGAAAAAGAGGGTTTTCCGTGCATGCAGCCTCTCTACCTGCTGTCTGCTACATCGATGTTTACTGCAGTACAAAACCAGACGGAATACTGAATGCTGAATCCTTAAATGAATATATTGTAGTAGAGTATCAATATCTACCCCGTATTCTTACAGTACACTTAACCCTGTTCGCAATCAAAATCGATAGACTAATTTCTCAACAAGGCAGCGTAAATCGTAATAACACTAAGTGGTTGCAGTCTGGAGTCCTGTTTTAGAATTAGGCCATGTGGTGAAAATAAAAATGGTATGTTTGAGCCCTGCATGATCATTCAGATTCAGTGAGTGCCCGAAAACATCAGAACCATATTGATAGGTTATGATTGAATTACTTTTTCCATTTAGTTTGCCTTTGAAAAACTATTTCAGGCTATTATTTTTTTTACCTTGGTTGGTTTTGTTGAGGTTAACAGAGAAAACATGGCACTGCAAGGAATTTACATAACCTTTTATTTTGTCCAAGGTTGTTAGGTTTTGTGCTTTCACCTTGGATGGCGCCGGGTGAAAAGGTGCTGACCTCGTGGATATAAAGTGTGATCGTAAGCACATTTATGTTTTTTTATGTTGAAAATACAGAGATGTTGTTTTGAACGGGTGCATCATTCTGTTAGTCTAACCGTCACCTCAATGACCATAATCTCACTTCTCAGAGCACATAGCGGGCTGACATCTCAACCCCAACATTTCACACACTATGGAGGCAATTGTTCCCTTAAAGTGGACCGCGCCATCAACGGAGGGCTGGGAGGAGGAGAGCGGTTGTCAGCAGGGTTTCAAACCTGGGCAGGAAAAAAAATGATCAGGCCTCCCACATCCCGAGTCATCTGTCTGGAGGATAATTGGTCTCTTCTTTGCCATGTTTCACCTTGCAGTTGTGTGTGTGTGTGTGTTTGGTGTGTGTGTGTGTTTGGTGTGTGTGTGTGTGTGTGTGTGTGTTTGGTGTGTGTGTGTGTGTGTGTGTGTGTGAGTCAGCAGGGGTGTAGGCGGGTCCACCTGCTTGGTCCAAGTCACAGTCCATCCATCTACCCCCATTAAGCCGCGTCCTCGTGAGCGGCCGAGCTGTGTGATGCTGTATGATGCATCCCCATCAAGGCCGTGCTTTGTTAGCCAAAACATCATTTGTTAATTACCCCACGAGTCTTGACCAGCGAGCTCATACATCATCACCTCCCTGCGGTAAACACCAGAAGGCACGCGACTGTGAAAGATCAAATCTTGCGTAAGTTGTGCAAGGGCATAAAAAAAAAAAGAAAAAATCTATTCATCTGTCATTTTTTTTATGCTAAACTGGTCTCCGGTTGCTCAGCTGGTAGAGCAGGTGCTCATTTCCTAACGCTGAGTCCTTACAGCAGTGGCCTCGCTCTCCTGCTTTCTCCTGCTGCACTATCAAAGGAAAAAACAAAACCTCCAACCTGAAGAGGCACTCGCACGTCAGCCTCTAAACACCAGACTGAAGACCATCGCTTTTTTTAAAATCTTTATTGAACATGTTAAAAAAAAAATAATACAATCTAAATAAAGCGAATGAGCAGTAAAAAGGAAAGCAAAAAAAGAAAAACAAGCAAATGGGATGGCGATAAATACATGACTCAAATAATATAGTTCACGTTCAAAAGGGACGGGAAGAAGTTAAAAACGTTTCTGGTCCTACCCCTTTTTATTTTTTATAATTATTTATAATTAATAATATATTATAATTCATCATAAACAAATTACAAATTCACTTTGAAGAAGTCGGTATCTGAAATTTTGCTTGTGGGTTAAACAAATCACAGCAAAACATGACAAAGAGAAGACCAACCAAAAAACAGAAGTTCAGTGCTCTTTAGTCTTAATAAAACTGGGTGTAAGCAGTTTTTGATGGAACACTGAGCATCGGACCGTTGCTACAGCTGATATCAGCTCCAAATATTGTTTTTTTAAACAAGTATTGTTGTTAATAATTCAAATTCAAGATTCTTGATGTACAATTCAAAGGTTCACCTCGAGAAGCAAAATACATTTTGATTATCTTGTGCTCTCCGCACTACGTTACCCTTAAAATATTTCTGTGACTATTGAACATCAACGTATGAGCAAAGGGCAAGTAATTGTAATTTAAACAGCTTTTTTATTAATACATAATAGAGTTACACAATACAGGCAATGAGATGGTTGCTCTGGAACAGATCCTGCAGTTAACATCTTTCATTTTTCATCACAGGCTAGTGTTTAATTGCCTTATTTATTATTTGTACGTTCAGCCCTTGATGGGAGATGGAAGGACTCTGCGGTTCTGGTCTGAAGTGGTTTAAGGTGGAATAAGGTGGGAAGTGTTGCCCCCATAGAGCAGAGAAAGGATTGCTAAGGAGACAGAACAGTGGCGTGTGGTTTAGGCCTGAAGGTGTGGATCTCTAGTACTGAAGTGACCAAACCGCCACATGAAGTCCTGTTGCTGTTGCTCTCAGCAGCAAGGTGACCTTGTTAAATGCACAAACCACTGAATAAAACACTGTTTTATCATCATTCAATTTATGACTTATCTCACTGCTGACCCTTATTTTCATTTCTATCAAATCACAAGGACTCGCTGGGAGCAAAAAAAAAAAAAAAAAAAAGCAAGCTTTTTTTTTTTCTTTAACCTTTTATGCTTTTTTGGGATTAGTCATAGATGTGCAGTGCTGTTCTGGAGACTTTGTGTGACAGGGTCGTCTGAGAGTCAAGCACTCATTTAATCAGGTCACTTTCACCTCTCGGTGCACGAGTGACTGCAGCAACATGACAATAACCGCATGTCATCTGCGGGGGGAGGCGCGCTGATAAGACAAGTGCAGAAACGCAGAGTGACAGCTCTCATATTCACTCCTGCTTCCAGGAGAATATAGCTTGGCTCCTTCGGCTCTCGGCTGCCTATTTTCAGAGCTTCATTTTATCATATGAACCTAAATAAATACCTCTCATTCGAGGTAAAGCAGACTGCTTTCTTGTCTTTTTGTTATGTGCAGTTTCAACAGTGGAACTCATTTCCCCAAATCCACGTCGTGTTCCTCTACAAGTAAACCACAACCCCCCCCCCCCCCCCTCGCATTTACCTCCACTAACAGAGAATCAGATCACTTTAGGAACCTCTCCCGTCCCATCTCTCCTTGCGGCAAGAGATGTGGTGTGACAATGACCGGGGCTTTCACAAACAATGGAGTCTTCTTTCCGGGGCCCGGGTAACTCCACCTGACACCTGACACGGAGCATGAGCTCCCACCGGGAGACTGAGAGCTCTGCCTCTGTGAAGTCTGACTGGGGCGCTAGGGTGGCTTTAGGCAGCGTCGGGAGCCCCGGCATGACTCGATCCAATCCCAGGTAGTAGACTCGTCCTGAAAAATCGTCCTTGACCGAGACGCCGGAACCTACAGAGCTGGGGTTAAATATAGAACATTGTTTACCACAGCCCTCCTAGCGTCGAGCCATCCATTTTCTTTCAAGGTAAGTAGAAACAGCAGTGGAGGTATGCTGACAGTGCAGATGTCAAAGTCATTCTCTCCTGCTAAAGTGCAGCAGTAACTGTGTTGTGAGGGGTAACCGTTGAGGAAGCCTAAAGGAGTACCGACCCATAAGCATTAGCGGTCTGTGATTTCAAAGTTAATTTAACTTCAACTGCAGTACGGACATCCGATAAATGTGCATTCTTGGCTCCAGGGGGCTCCAAACTTTGCAGTATCATTAACCACCAAGGCAGAAGTAATTTTATCAAGGCTAATTTTCTTATTAGCCTGATTGTGTCCTCTGCCTGACCCAGGAGAGGCGACAGGGATAAATAGGGGTTTCCTTCTCTTTGGTTGCACGTTGCCTGCAAAACGTCATGGCGTTTTTTCTCCTGTTATATTGTTCTCATTCGATCTTGAATCCCAAGAAATGCCATTTTAGATTTAAGTGCAAAGGGGCACTTTTATACACTAGATTTAAAGATATATGAATGAAGATACATAGATAAGAAAGAAGACGTGTAAAATAAAAGAGTGGGAACCTTTTAAGATTTAATGGAAAGGTAGAAAGTGCATGAAAGTTTTACTTCCCACTTGAAAACCTGAGCATTTCTGACCTCTTAGTAAGTTTTCAGCTAATTTGTAAAACAAACAGAGTTCTTGTGAAATGATGGCAATCACACGTTTTGATTGCCCCCGAGTCGCACAGCTGCCAGCGGATCTGAAAGCCTCTAGTGCTTCCTCCCGCACAAGTACCTTGATGCTAATCAGCCGTTTTTGTAATTGAGACCGACAATTCAGCTCCGCTACATAGGATCTCTCGGTCGCCATGGAAACCGCCGAACATTCTTGATCATGAGAAGTTCACATTTTCCACCGATAACATCTTTTTTTTTTTTTCGTTCTCCACTGAACCAAATCATCTCAGAGGAGACATGAGAAGTAAAGGCTGAAGGAACGGCTTGTTAAATATTCAGGGATTCATTGTCGTTTAGACTTGTGCGATTTTCTGTGGGAACAAGAGCAATTGGACAGTTTGTGAAAGTCTTAATTTGTTCAGATGAGTGACAGGATTCTCCTGAAACGTGTTCCCTTGCTGCCTTCAAATATGATTTGTTAAACATATACTATAGTGAGCAGAGGATCTAAATGATCTGTCTGGACTTATATTTATATTTTATATTAAATTCATTAATACCATTACACTTATTAATCCCACTAAGGCCCATTCACTGTCTTACTGGGTTTGTACTCCCATTTGACAGACTGGTCCAGATCCCAGTATGTGTTTGCTTGTCGCCGGGTCAATCAGCTTCAACACTAGTCGTGACCTTACGACCCTGCATTGCTTCCATTTTGGGGATTTTGTACAAATCCAGCATGCATCTAAGCGATGCGATCCACATCCTGCCGCCGGCATTCTGCTGATTTGCAGATGATTTAGGTAATGCGTAAAAAAAAAAAAAAAAAAAAATGCAGGAAGGAAATGCATTAGTATGCATCAGTCACACTGGATGTAAACATAACTTTTGTTTGTTTACAAGACATTCCTCACGGCACATTTGAAGCAAGTTAATGAAAAGTAAACAACTGCAAAATGTAGGCTGTTTGTTAAACATAATGTCTTGATTCCTGTCTCCATGTGCATTAAACAAAATCTGTGTTTGTGTGTTTAGGAAGTTAATGTAATTATTCTTTCAATAAGTAAGATGTGACTTATTGGTTATGTGTTCTTTACCCTCCACTGTGTATATTGATATAATTCCCTCGCTTCACGCCGTACTGTGTGGAACGCTGACGGCTCGCATGCATCTCTGAAAGTCCGCATGAATCAAAGCGGAGAGTTGACTTTTGTTACAGAGTGATAGTGACAGCCTGCTGGCCTCAAGGGCAGTTGGAAGGGCAGCGTGCTCTCCTGAGTTCTACCCTGCTGCTTCTGCCGCAGCCCCAACGTACCGAGAATGCATGAAATGTTTCGCAGAAAGCCCGGAGACCTCCGAGCCCTGCATTTCCTTTGACACCTAACCTAATATGACATGTATCCCTACAGCAATGCAGATTTTGAGCTGCATAATCTGGCTTTCGACGGCTGTAGCAACGTGGGATCCTTATTTGGAATTATTCTGAACTTTTTTACCCAACCCGACGTTGCTAAAAAATTGATTCCTGGACACTTTTTGTAGGTTGCCAATGACAGCCCAGCTGAGTGAAAAATCAGACTGAAAACTGCAGGAAAGGCACTTTTTATTTACCTTTTTAGTGAGGTGTAACTGTGTGGCAAGCAAAATGGGACTGACGGTTTGAAATGATCAAAGGAAGAAGGAGTCAATCTCTTGGTTCATTGTAGCTCATTGTGAAAGTCCGGTTCACATCTGTCCCTTCTCCCCTTGCTAGTAAAGATGACAAGCTGTATGTCACATTAAGGCCTATTGGTCATCACACCCCTAATAAAGTCACTGGTTCACCCTGCAGCGTACACTGGCCTGATTTATTTTATTTTATCTTCATAGTGTGTGTCACACACTTGGTATCTCCCGGAGGATAGGCGGCGCCCGGCGTCCACCGGAGTGGAAACATCTGTTGAGGAGCTAAAGACTGATGTCACGAGGTAATCAAAAAGCACGGTAATCACTGTACTAAAATCAGATCCCCAGGAAGAAATACATTATCATCAGAACTTCACATGGCAGGCCCGTTCTCCTATTTCAGTCACTTCATTACCCCCGATGTGGATTTCTCATATTTGCTGAGACACGCGCAATTCTCCAGGGCTTGTTGTCTCAAGAAAAAAGCTGCATCAGCACTTAGGGTCTTCTGGGGGGGGGGACGGGGGACGGGGGACGGCACGGCAAACATCCCGTTTCTTTTTCTTTTTTTCTTTATTGCACTTTGTAATTACAATAACCAAAGGGCTTCGCTCTGATGTGCAGATATTCAAGTACAAGCTGATTCATTTTCTTGCCACAGTGGAAGTTGTTATAGCCTCGTGTAGTTTGCTTATCGGGGACGTGTGTGTGTGTGTGTGTGTGTGTGTGTGTGTGTGTGTGTGTGTGTGTGTGTGTGTGTGTGTGTGTGTGTGTGTGTGTGTGTGTGTGTGTGTGTGCATGCAGACTATTCATTGTGCACATGTTTGTGAAATGAGTGCTGATGTCTGCAGGGTGGCGGTGCTGTAGGAAGGTGGAGAGAAGCCAGCGACGTGGTTTGAGAGACTGTTCAGTGTGAAGAAGGCAGAAGGAGATTTAATTCCTCTCGGTTTAATTGTTGGTTCTGAATTAAAACGTAATAAATTAGGCAACAGACGGGGCCAGATTCACAGATTCCCCTTTGGGGCATAAAGTCACTGGCCTATGAAAACACGCTGCCATTCCATGCAGAACTCTGTCATGGCAACTTGGTCACTGGTTCATTTCACAGCATCCTCCAAAATTCATATTATATATATATATATATATATAGACAGTGTATTGCATTCTTTATGCTAAAGCACTGTGTGAAAAACTCATCATTACATTATTGCAGGTTCATACTTGACCTTGAGAAAATGTGACGAAATCTTCGAGGCTGCTCGCTTTTTCTTGGCTGCATCTCTGTCAGCGAATCGACGTGCTCAGTTCTCATCACATGACCTCATAGTGTATATAAGCCCAGTCTTCAGGAATGCTGCTTTGCAGTTTGATGGAATTACAAAATGCTGTTTATCACTTTTGGTAAACCTAAGAGGAAACACTGGAGCTGCCTGAAAAAGCATTTTGTCAGGATATGCTGGCGTTCTATTGGCTGACTGAACAAAAAAAATACATAAAAATGTAAACAAATGAGAGTCTCTGAAGCATATCAAGCTTTATTTAAGCAATTTTAGTAGTCAGTCCTGCCACTCAGCTGTTTCAGTTTCCTCAAAGTGATTGTGGATGTTTGAAATCCGTCATGATGCACGAAGACAATTTTGGGTAAAAAACGAAGGCTGAGACGTTCCAACAATCCCCTCTAATGATGCACAAATGATGCTACTTGTCTTTATTTGCATTTTCTTGTTCGCACTTACCGGCTGTTTTGTTCCTGATAATACACGAAGCACCTGGAAATCATCCTATTGTGGACGCTCGGCTAATAACTCAACTTAACATCCCGAACATGAAAGTATCGCCTTTGTGTCGGAGCGGTTTCAAATGTGCAAAACTAAACGACTGGCTTAACTTGTGTTTATCCAGGTTGGGGGAGTAATGCACATTTTATGTGGGGCTTTTGATCGTGAGCAACATAAACACAGGAATTCACAACTTTTTGTTTTTCTCCTAAAATCATTTATGGTCGAGGATCTATTTTACTCTACTCAATAATATCATTTTAGCCTCTTAAAGACGGAGCAGAATTGCAGCTTCGATGTAGGGTTGCAGGGTATACCGGTACTAATTTGGTACCGGGGTACTGAGGCATTTAAAACGGTACTATATTGCATTTGGACGGGACCGTTACTTGCAGCGCCGCCGGCAGCGCCTGCAACAGCGGCGAACTCGCCACGTGACGTCACCGCGTTGTAACTACAGCTGAGAGGACGAGGAGCGAGCCGCAGCTTGGGGAGATAAAAGGAAAAAGCAAGCAAGCCGGAGGAAACAGCTAGCAAGTTAGCGAGCAGCGTGGACTGGAGCAACAAACGGAGCAGGAGGAAAGCTTGGAGAGAGAGCGCGCGCAAGAGAGAGAGAGAGAGAGAGAGCGAGAGCGAGAGCGAGAGAGAGCGAAGCACGGAGAGGAGAATGGCTGCTGCAACCGTCACCACGCCGCAACTTGCGGACAAACCAGCGGCGCGAAGTGCGATATGGCCGTACTTTAGCTTAAAACAAATGCGCAAAGCGAGGCAGTTAACGCCGACGCACCACTGTGTAAACGGTGTTTAAAACATGCATGGCTAACGGCGGAAACACCTCCGACTAGACAAACACTTAAAGGACAAGCACCCAGACCTGCACACTGAACTCAGGGAACGACGGGTCATTTACTCAGGAAGAAAAGCCACATTCAGTGCTAAAAGCAAGCGCCACCCCCCTTCACTCTTAACAAAAGTAGCTCTGGAAGAAAAAAAATAGAGCTGGTTTATTTATATTATTATATTTTTATATTATATTATTGTATTTATATTTTAACATTTTTAAAATTGTGTGCATTAGAAAAGCTTGTCTTTGTGGTATTTTATTTTATTTGTTGATTAATATGTTATTGTTCTAAGATTTTCTATTAAAATAAAGTCAGTAATGACATTTTTTGCATTGACTTTTTATTTGAAAAAGTATCGAAAAGTACCGAAACACATTTTGGTACCGGTACCGTGACAACACTACTTCGATGTCAGCAATGCTGTAAATTGCATAAAATCACCCAAAACTCATATACGGTCTAAAAAGAAAAATTAAGTTTATGAATATAACGTCATGCTAAGAGCTTGACATGTATGTATGTATGTATGTATGTATTCATCAGCCTCCAAATAGTCGGATATGCAGTCTGGTGCACGTTTGATATTATTATTAATTTGATTTGATTCATCCAATACCAAGAGGACAAAACTGCTCTTCCACTATGAACGTTTAAATATTTAAAGATGAAATGAGGAGGCTGCTGCCGTGTGATCGGCCTGCTGAGTTATGACCACGTAGCTGGATGTCCTTTTTAGTCACCGTCAATATGATCCAGCTTTATTCATTTATAAACTAGTATTTAAAGGTTTTAAAGCCATACGTGTAAAAGCACATCCTGGCTCAACCAAGTAATCCTTGGTCTGAAGGAGAGGCACACAGAGATCCTGACATTTAAGCCCTTTGATTTCTAAATAAAAGGTTTTTTGATCTTATCGACCAGTGCGAAAGACACGTTGGAATCAAAGTTTAACATCGTGCATCCAATTAGCTTTAAATGCGTATTTTTCCCCCCCTTAAAAAGGCATTGATCCTGAATGGTGGCTCGCTAGGCGGCCAGCAGGTCTGCTTCGGGTTCCAACCACTTGGCATCTCTCACCGGCCTCATTACGGGTTCTCCTCCGTGTTCCAGCAGCGAAACCCACCGGCCCTCCAATCAACAGGTAGCTAATGTTAGGGCCAAAATCACAATTTAACATTAATCGCCGCACATATACTCATGTGGGTGTCCCCTTCTATTACCGAGCTCCTAAGAAAACGCTTCTGACCGAGATCAGTAGAAATAATTGGGGAGATGGGAGTGAATGGAATTATTCATCTGCTGACTACGTGACTACGTCGTATCCATTAGACGAGCAACTTAAAGAAACCCAGAGCCTTTAATCCAAGAGACATTACAGCCATACTTAAAGGGTACTTTCCCTCATAAAAACATCTTTTTTATCTTTTCATTCATCAATAGTAGTAGTATTGTACTACTATATACAGTAGTATTATTCACAAGGGTAGCAAGTAATTCTCTCAACACATTAGCTGTTTTGTTGGCTTGTTTTTTAACAATGGTGCAAGAAAAAAGGTTAACATTAAACAACGAGAGCATATTTGTTATATATATATATATATATATATATTATAATATTTGTGTCGTCCAGTGTGAAACTTTGCCGCTGCCAACTTCAAATGCTGCAGTGTCATTTTTATTATTATTTTTGCCCCGTCAGCATTCCTGCCCATGAAGACTCAGTAATGCGTCCTCGTGTGTGCGGCGCAGCGCTGCAGCTGTTTGCAGCAGCGTGTGTTTTAAAAGCGGTTTTTAATGGGTTTTTGAAAAACAGTGGGTGCATCTGACTTCCACGAGGTAAAGCAACCTCCAGTTAAATAGACTGTAGGATTCCGACTGCTGCAAACCCATAGGTGGATTATTTTACATTTATCTAGCCATTATAATCATGAACGGCTGAGTTGACACCACATGGACGCCCAATTAAGGACTTTAAACTTTTGTTTCTTTTTTTAAATCAGTTTTCATATCCAATGCTGATTTCCAAAACTGAACTTTCTATTTTTACTTGGATGATACGACGAAATCATCGTTCAACGCGCTAATGATAATGGTTGTCATGTTTCCCACAATAACTTATTGTTAGACTCTCTTGTGCTTTCTCTACCCTTCACAGCATTAAAGTAGTGTTTTTTTTAAGTAACAACATACAAGCATAGCTAGCAATGTGTATTATTGTGGTTATAAAGAGTAAAATTATTTATGATGCCTCTAGACTGCCCTGGAAATGTAGTTTTTTGACGTTGCTGGTTGAATACTAATTTATTACGCGGTAACTTATTTTTTACATGACATAATGTTCACAAGTATAAACCACTCTGACTACTTTATGTGAGGTGTCATGATGCGTGAAGTTTACAGTCTGTCCCTCCACTTTAATGTCCTCTTCACTCACATTATGAAGGAATATGAATTACATTGTGAATGTAGTTATTTCTGTCTACCATGATACATTATTATTATTTCCTCTGGAATGTCTCTCACCCATATTGTTATTAGGGGTGTAACGGTACATGTATTTGTATTGAACCGTTTCGGTACGGGGTGCTCGGTTCGGAACGGAGGCGTACCGAACGAGTTTCCATACGGACATATTAAGTAGAGGACCGCATTTGTGGAGCGTGCTGCAGCCGCACATGCGCAGTTGCGCACACCGCGACACAATAAACAGCAGTAGTAGCGGACGTCATGGCTAATGCCGCTAGCGTTGGCAACAAGCCAGAGTTGGAGGACCCTCCCGCGACATTAAGGTCTCCCGTTTGGGAACACTTCGGCAAAGCGGTTTGCCGACATTGTTCATGTGAGGTCGGGTATGTTTCTGGCAACACGTCAAACCTGTTGACGCATTTGAAACGGCACCACCCCCACGTGAACATCGCTACAACGAGGAGAAAGACGAGCGTAGCGTTAAGGCGGGTCCACACCGCACCGACTGCCCGACTCGCGTCGGTAAATGAAGTCGGGCTACTTAATATGGCCGACTCGAATGGCGGATTACACATTTGAATCGGCTGAAATGAACGCCGACGTGGGCCGATTCGAGCGACCACACCAAGGAGACTCATGTCACGGACGCCGACTCTCTCAAAGATGCCGATTTTTGGTCCGGTGTGGACCCGCCTTTAGTGCAAACACAGCTCCCCACCGCATTTAAACAGCCTCTCCCTGCCCTGTTCAATTTTGCACATCAGATGGAGAAAAGATTTGTTTTTAAAAAAACAGTCTGAGCCTTATTCATGTTATTTAAATTGAGCAACAACTTGAAACTATTTAGTGTTGCAACTGTTCAATTTTGCACATCAGATGGAGATTTTTTTTTAAAGAAACAGTCTGTTATTTTTATTTTTTAAATAAATATTTTAAATACTTGTATTTATATTTTTGAGCAGCATTCTAGCTCCAGTGCATGTTCCTACTGTTAAAAGCACAAAAGTAATAAACAACTAGCACATTTATATTTTGCATTTTGTTTTCTTACTGTACCGAAAATGAACCGAACCGTGACCTCAAAACCGATGTACGTACCGAACCGAGATTTTTGTGTACCGTTACACCCCTAATTGTTATACACCATATTTACATGCTGGGATTGGAAGCTACCAACAGTAACCGAGGGGGGACGGGCTTTAACTGTCTCTGGCTCCTCCAGTTCTTTTTTTTAACCTCATCTCTGACTCGCTGCACCCACCGGTCAATAAAACACGTCCACGGTTCTGCTCCTGCAGAGGAATCCGGATAGCCGAGCTTGTTTTAGGCATTAAGCTCGTGCTTGACGAATAAAGCGCTAACGAGATAGCGATCAGAGAGGGCCCAACTCCAAAGGCAGCCTGCTTGCCTGGCAGCGCTTGATAATCTCTTAGTTGGTTTCACTCAGCTCCCTTTAATCTGACTTCACATAATCCTTTTTTTTTTTTTACCCTCCTGATCAAGTAAACGCTTAATTACGGCTAATGAATTCCATCCAGAGCTTGGGTAAACACGTCTATCAAGCAAGATCGTGCTGATTTCCAACTGAAAAAGGAAGAGGAGGGAGAGAAAAACAAAACAAATATGGGAGAGCAATCTAAGCGTGAACATTTTGCGGTGCCAAAATGACTGCGGTGCCACTAAGGAGCCGGTTCTATAGCTGTAATAGCAGGGATTTACAGCTAAAGGGAGAGAAGATGTGCTATTATCTTATTAAACTGAATACCCCTGTGACTTAATTTATGTTAGCACATTATCTTTTCCAGGATAAAAGAAAAATGATCAATCCAGTTATGCTATACGATGTTCACCCCTTTGATTTCCAAGTTATTATCTTAGTTTAGCTCTCATAGCCACTTTACTGTGTGATGCATGGAATATCAGGTCAGAGAAAATACAATCATGCAAAGTGTGGATTACAGATATTTAAAACAATAAAAGCAAGTTTCAGTTCAATGGCTGTAGAGAAAGTTAACTGTGATCACGAGGGGACGATGAATCCAGACTTTTATTGATCAAACTTAACAAAAGTCTCAAATAAGCAGAAGCAGCAACTTCGAAATCGTCCAACTCCACATCGAGCATCTCACCAATTATTTAGTAGCAGTAGTCCGTCTGGTTTGGTGCATTGCAGGAAACGGATATAAAGGAAGAATATCCAGTATTTCTTTATAGAAAATAAGTATGTGTGCACTTGTAGCCTTCATGAGAATACTTTAATGTACGGGAGGCGTTTTGTGTTTCTCAATTAAAATGTATACCGTTGTGAGACTTGTAGATTTTCATGTAGATATTTATTTATTTATTTTCTTGGCCTCGGTTTGTGTATGTGTGAGTAAAATCCATGAATTGTTGATGAGGGGTCTGTCGATGGCAGCAAGCCGGAGAAAACGGATGGAGTACTGGCGAGGCAGAGCTCTGTGGAAGCCGACGTCGTTTTTCAAACCGTTGATTGGAATCATGTTTGAAATGCATTTTGAAAGTTAGACATTCCAGTAGGAAAAAAAGCATTAAAATATACTTTCCTGTGTTTATGTTTCAGAATAGTTCATTTTATATATATATATATATATATATATATATATATATAAATCACTACCTGGTGGATTTGCTCCTGAGCTGCCTGTCCGCGGTGTTATTTACTCCGAGGACCATCCTGAAGCGATTCACCACGGTGCTACACAGGTTATTATTATGACACACTCCATCAGTTTAAGAAGCTCATTGCTTATCTTGGCTCCGAACGCTGTTTACCGGAGGATTTGAGCGATCCACGCGACGCCACTGTTTACTCTGGATTTGCCATTGTCATTCTCTGCCCATGCTTGACAGTTGGGCCTGGGCAATTTGTGCTTGGCATCCTTGAATAGTTTCCCCCCCTAATGAGCCTGATAGAATGACCATTCATCCACAGGGGGAGGGTGGGGGGGCGCTCTTGATGTGCCACAGTTCAAATGTTAATCACCCGAGCTACTTTGGCAAATTGACAGAGCTCCATTCACTGCTCGCCCCGTGAATGCGTTCCCGTCTAAAAGCCAGGCTTGTGTGTCTTCGGGACTAGACACAGGGAGTCCCCCACCGAGTCCCCCACCGAGTCCCTCGCTGACCCTGTTTTACAGTCCTCAGCTCACCTCGCTCTCATTTTTTTCTATGTTAACGGCCAGAGCGGTGGCACCCTCATCCCCCCCATCCGGACTCCCTCCATCATCATGTCAGCGTTCACTGGGAGTTCAGTCTCCCGGACAAAAGGGTCTTGTTTACACTTACAACTCAGCGAACCTCCCCGGCCCGGATGTTTTCAACCCCCTTTCAGTCAATTTGGATAACCCAGCACGACTCATTCAAGAAGCGATGAAAGCAAACCTGGTGCTTAAAAAATCTGAGGTATGAGGAAACTATTTTGACTTTGTCAACATATAGTATTACACTGTAAAAAAACGTCTAGAAAACCAGATAAATCAACAAAAAAGCTAATTTTCGAATTATTTTTTAGATGTGTTACTTTCCAATACTTTTACTGTTTGATGTAAAGCAGTTTGAATCACCTTGTTGTTGAAAGGTGCTATGCAAATAATGGCCTTGCCTTGCCAGGAGGCTTCAGGGTTCATTCTCTGAGCTGTATTTTGATAATTCCATCACATCGGGTATAATTCCACTGAAAGTCAATAAATGATAAATATCTAGTATCACCAAGCACTAAAAAGCAGTTTTCCTTGTGTTCTTTGGATTGGGTTCTCATTTACACCTCTGTTTGGATTTCACTTTAGTCCACTTTTTGCTCTAAACTCCGGTCATGAAAAAAGGTTGCATGCATTTGTAGGCCGAAGAGTTCCTCAAGTTCACTTCCACAGTCCACCCAATAACCAGGAAAGGAGACGACCTCTCCTCCCTCCCACCGCTGAATCTTCTCTGAAGCATGAGTGCACTTTTTCCCCAATCCATAGAGGTTACGTTTTCTTTATAGTTTGCCCTGTTTACCTTCAGCAAACAAACCCGGCCTTGGTCATACGTTAGCCGGAGATGAAAGCCTCCCAGGTCATGGTTATGGATTTTGCCCCAGTGAGAGCTCAGAACAATCTATATTTATATAGCACTCCAACAGCATGACGTCCAAATGATCCCGACGCCGGGGTTGGGTGACGTCTGGGCCACTCCATCACCGTGTGCACAACCCGCTCGTACAGATCCCGCACGATTACACTCTAGTCGTTTATGACCACAAGTCATTGCTGGTGCCGCGGTTAAACCCTCAGTGGCCCTAATGGCCGGCAGCAACGCACATCCCCTTGAAACCGGTGATGAATTACGGCGAGTGTTACATTTCCAGCTGGGGATCTGGTGGTAAATGGGGCCTCTTTCTCGTTGGACATCAAATTGAGCCAGATATGATGGGGGGGGCAGTACAGTAAAAACTGCCAAAACCGACTCGTCTGCTGCAACAAAGGAGGGAGCTGCAAACCTGACGTGTTAAAGTAGTCTACATATGATGATTACAAGGAGGTTAGTGTGGTAGTAGAGGTAGTGGTGGGACAATATATCGAAATATCAATATATATTGATAGTCCCTGCTGCGATATGTCATGGATACATTGGCGCCAAATATCAATATTAAAAAAAGGAATATTTATTCAAATATTGAGGCACTATTTACTGATTCCATGCAGTAAGGCTGTTACTATTTTGCCTCACCAGAGTCACTACTTCATGACTCCTCTTGGCCTTTTGCCTGTTTATGGCTATAATGATGGCACATAAAGACACATTCAGTCAGTGTGTTAAAGAGGGACTAAGCTAAGACTGCATTGAATAAACACAGTATATCATATATAAATCACTGGTATTCATTCTCCTGCAGATACACAGATATCGTGATGAATATCGTCGATGATTTCTTGCAATATATCGTGTATCGCTGTATCGTAATATTGTTATCGTGGGACAAATATTGTGATATTATCGCATCGTGAGTTACTAGGTGATTGCCCTTGTCTGAGGTGAATGCAGTGGTCGATGTTAAACAAGAGAAGGCAATGCAAACCAAGGAACAGTCTGCACCTCAGCGTCAGAAAACGCTTCACGGAATAATGCAAACCTCCTCCTCGGCGGCGGCGGCGGCTCGCTGTGGCAGGAGGGGGATCGCAGCATCTGTCGCTGACAGAGATGAAACAACCGTTTAACGCAAGGCGACAACCGACACGTGTAGAATCATCGCTTTCTCAAGGTGTGGAAGTGGCGCTGTCATATTCTTAATCATAATATTCATCCCGGCTCTGAGGCCAGATTAAACAGCCCATTACCCCGACTCTCATTAAAGTCAGGCAGACACCTTCGGAGGTGCAACACATTTTCAAAGTGTTGTGGAATATTTCCCAGACTCGTCAGTCGTGTGGCTCTAAATTGGAATGAAATCCTTCATAATGTCTTAAGAGGTATTTTTCAATGACAGTACAATGATTTCTGTTCTCTTTCGTGATTCTATCATCTATGCACAAACAGTTAAAGCCCTACTAGGCACGAGTACACACAGACTTAAGAACTTTCTCTAAAATCTTTACTTTGGATATTCATTATGTATTCGCATTATATAACTAGCCTAAACCAGTGCTTTTTCCTCATACTTGTCTTTTGTCAAACAACTCCAGTTAAGTCCAACTGGTGGGGATTCAGTCCGTTTCTAAAAGCAGTCGGGAGCAGCCATTTAATTCACACGATGTCCGCCCGGCTTTACAATCCCCATGAATCTGTAATCGTCGCCTATGAATTTTTCCATTTTCCGTGTCGGGCCTCACATAGAAGATGTTTACTGTTTGTCGTTTATCATTGTTTTCTGTGCAGTTTTAGTGACTCTGATCCAGCTTTACAACCCGAGTGAATCAAGGATGGCTGCATTTTCTTTCTGTCACAAAGTAGAAATATCTGGATTTAAAGGAACTCCTGTTTTGACGGAGCAGCCACTGACGTTTCCCCAAACACTGATGTGACCTGCTGAGATATCATTCTCCTACGCAACTGAAGGCAGCGCTCTAAATGTAAACATGGTTAGACCTTGGGAAATAACTAAGATTTATTGCCTGACAGTGTGTGTCTTCTTAACCCAGCCGCGGATATGCAAGTGTCAAAAGGCGGGATAGATAGCACGCTTTAATCACTGTTGTTTACACTACATCCCACCTCGCTGGGAATGTTATACCGCCGACATAACAGCAGAGGTTATCAACCAAATTATAAGGGTTCATTCAGTAGTTTACGTGGGCGGAATATCCATGAACATGCCAGGCTACGCATGTTCAGGTCAAGTTAAACTGGAAGCAACGATGTGGCAGAGGGAAACTCAAGAGAATATATATAACGCCTTTGTGTAACATGCTTCCCGAAGAGGACTGAATGGAAAAATCGATATCGTAGCGAGATATATTAACACTCTCCCACACAATTTAGCCGTCTCGGCCCCAAATATCAGAAATACATTCATATATAGTACATCACACTTTAATTGTTGAGATTAAGGATTCAGTTCAGATAAACTGGTGTACTATTATAAACGTAGCAGTAAAGCTATATGTGTAATAGCCCATATTCTCACCCCAGGTATAAATGGATGAATCTGAATCCCAAATCGACCCCTCGGGCAACACATTCATTCATTACATCATATTTTTTAAGTCAGATATTTTACCCCCACCAACACATTAATCTGCATGAAGCGGTCTTGGAAAAACACTGCGTGTCGGATTCCGGCCACAAAGATTATTTCCCGCTCCTGCAAATACGCTTTTATGTGTCCATCAGCAACACTGTTTTCTGCTGCCTGCATTACATCTCACTGTGGCGGGTCCAGGATAATACATGGAATATTTTACTGCATCCAAATCCTTTGCAACTGCCAACATGATTTTCTGTGTCTCCCCAGGACGATCTGTTCAAGTCATGGGAGGGGGGGTTGGGGAGCATACCATATAATAAAAGCTGTAGTGAAATAATAATGAGGCAATACACTGTATGCAGCATGCAATACCAGAGGTTTGTTTGTTGGGTGTCATTCAGTGTGGAATTTTGAGCTATCGACCAAATAGATCGTGGTATAACGGGACTTAATGGATGCATCAGTTTCCTCATGTAACTGGCTGATCGTATGAATTTGACCTAAAGTAGCCGCTTCCTTCGGGTTCAGATGGACTGGTAATGTCAGATTCTAATTTAAAGCAGTTCTGTCACATGTTTTTGTCCATTTATGAAGGCACATATGACCTTGACCACTGTGATCTGCAGTGTGCCCGTCCTTTGAATTTGTGTTTTCATCATATACATCCAGAACAAAGGTAATGGCACAAGCTATTCCAAGGGTATGTCACAGTGCAAGCTTTCAAGAAATGTGTCTATGTAGGTGCATTTATAATAAAATAAATCTGTAACGTTTGGTGGCATATACTGCCATACTCTCCATAGATAAGAAATAAGTAAAAAGAGCAGATAATAAGTTAAAAAACGATGATATTTGGAAGGACAAGTCATCGCTCATCAGCTCATAGATGCAAGAACAGAGATTTTCACTTCACTTAAAAAAAAAAACACAAGTCATGAGGGTTTCAGTCCAACTGTTTTGCTCTTTTGCCTCCTCCCGACTGCCTGGGGAAGACTATCCTGCCCCCCCGGTAACATGATCAAGGCTCATGAATTTGGCGATTTCCATTCAAAACCCTTTTTCATTTGGTTTTTATGTCTGAAGTCCAAATGTTCTCTGCCTCAACAACAAGCTGTTAAAAGTGGCCTGTGGATTTTTATTGTTGCTCACACAAACACCTTGTGTGCATCTTTTGAGGTCGAACAAATGTGTCGGGGGCATTTCTCTCCTTTGAAAAGAGTTTTTTTGCTTTTCCAATCCAGCCTTTCTTAAGTCCATGTTTACTAGCTTGCAGTCACATCACACTGCTGCATATCGTGATAAGTAATTATTAGATTGTATTGCTTGATTCTTTCACTTTTTGGTTGTTGTTGAAAAGAGTCACTTTAGCTAAACAGCAGATACAGCATGAATGCCGGAGAAGTGAAGGGGAAAATCAAGCAGCTTTGCCAAAGTTTTTAGCGTCTCCCTCGGGCATCGAAACTTTTAAGGCAAATCTGCCAGTGGGAGGAGAGGGAGGCTATGCTCTTCATGCTAGAGCTCACCTGGGAGACTGACAAGACCTTGCTTTATGGGTCTGCAATTCCCTTCATGTACAACATTTGAGTTAATAGAAGTCTTCATCCCTGACCAACCTCATCAGGAGCTTACTGCCGGGGAAATTATGGGGCTAAAAATGGCCGCACGGCAGCAGCAGGGTAAGTGCGGGGGAGGGGGAGGGCTGCTGAGGCAGGATGTGGGAATATCACCACAAGGTTAGATGAGATACGGATATCACAAAATAATAATCAGTTCACACATCGAGCGTATCAAGGGAGAGGCTGTGTGGATTAGCAAATTGCAGAGTACCATTGACAAATTGCAGCACAATGACATGACTCCTAGTTAGGTTTATATCTGCACATTTACAGCAGTCATATATTTGGGGAATAGCTTTACGTCGCCCCAATTAGCTTTTATGATCATCATAATAACAAAGTATTGTAGAGATGCACCGATCGATCAGCAGCGAATCAAAACCAGCTGCTTCTCAGCTCAGCGGCCTTACACCATTGAGTACCGTTATTCTCTTCAGAAATAAGGTCCCAAGGGTGACGCTGGAAGCTGGAAGGGGAGGGCCTTCGGTTTTTATTGATCATGCAAATGAAACACCTGATTCTGTGTGTGGTTTCCTGCACATACAACAGAGTAACACCTGAATCATGCGAGATACAAAGGATAGCAATTATCTAAAAAAGAAAAAAAAAAAAAGAACCAGTCCCTTTTTTAGTGTGGTGTCTGGGAAGTGACTGCCTAAATGAGCTTTTTGGATTGATGCATTATGGGAAGTACAAGGGTAGTGCCAAAACCATGCCGTCAGTGCCACTTACAAGGGGAAATGCTCCAGATAAACATATGGTGTATTCAATCTTGCTAAGCCTTTGGGGGGGCCCCAGCAATGAGCGATACAGTAAGGACTTCCATTAAGGACCGGCTGCTTGTATTTGCACTTTATTACTGCAAATAGATGCTCTCCCCTTCCATTTCATTGTTGCATGAGTGCTCAATATCTCAACTCCCTCTGACAAAGCGCTAGTTGGGGCTCTGCAATTTCGATTTTTAGGGTCTTATTTGCTTTACGCCGAGTGGAAAGCCTCTGTGGCTGATTGATCAAGTTGCCTGTCCGGCACAATGCTCGGCAAATACATATGTCCGTCTACCACGTGGTAATGGTGAGGCCCCCTGGGAATCAATCACGCCGGTTGCAGAGCACCAGGACGACTAAAAGCAAACGCTCCTTTGAGTACCAGGGACAGGTTCATTCTTTTTGTCTGAGAGCGCTGTGAGCGGTATATAGGCGGGCGTTTCACTCTCTGTCTGACGCTTTTTCAAAGCGTTTTGAACCTTGGGCTCTCGCCAAGAGTTTTGATATATGACACAGCCATTCACCCAGATTACAGACCACACGCTTTGCCAAGTAAATGTCCCAACCCTCACTAAAGATTGGTTAAAAGAGAAAGTAAACCTCTCCACATTCACTCTGACCTGTAAGAGGAGACATCTGTCACCGGCATCGGGGAAAATTGGGGTCATACGTTATATATTCTGGCAGCTTATTCACCTCCGGTAGATGGTCGGAGAAAGCAGCGCGTGTAATTCTTCTCATGTTGAAGCAATTCCTCTTTCGAGCTAGCCTGCAACGTGCCAGTGGATTATAAATGACACCTGCCATGTTTTTTTCTGGAAAAATAAGTGATAACCTTCAAATATTCCAATGGCTGTTGTTCTCCAGCAGACGCGCCGTCACAGTAATGTGTTCGGACGCGGTGAAAGGTGTTTTTTTTTCTCTCCAGAAAACCTTGTAAGGTGAATGTTTGATTGACAATGAAAACATGGTTCGTCAGTGTCACAGCTCAGAGGACATGGGGGTGAATATAATCAGAGTGAGACACAAACAAAAACATCCTTTGCACCCCGAATGTGTACAATATTTGTCGTGACATCCCAGCAGCACGTACGGTGAAGACGGTGCTGCTGGCTCTAAGCGCTGTCATTTTTAGCTACTTTGGGAATCAGCTTGGCAGGCCTGACGTGTTGCCATTCCTCAGTATGTATAACACGCGCTCCAGCCAAATGAAATGTTCCCTCCAAATTGAGGTCATATCTATTCAAATATTTGTTGTCCTGACAATCCAACAGGAGGGAAAATATATTACAAGAATAACAGTGACGACAAAGGGAATATTCAGCCTAATCATAACATAGTCAGACATCGACCAGGGGAGTCTTTTTTTTTTTTTTTTTTTTGCATCAAATTATGTTCATAATTACAAGTGTGTGCACGCCAGACTGCTTTTACATTAATGGCATTTGCATTCAGTCGTTGCTACGTTGTACGTTGCTAATCCAAAACTAGCGACACATGAGGGGCGTTCTTGTCCTCAGCCTGCAGCTCACGGAGTTTCTGTCCAATAATATCTGTTCACATGAATGAAAATCCCTGTGATTCCCAGGATTTATAACGCAACATAATTTGGCTGAGCATCCGCCTTAATATTTTACTTGCTTAATCAAACTGCGAGAAAGGGTGATGCATACTACTAATTGGATTGTTTCGTTTAATTCAATAATGAACAAGAAATAAAAAAAATAAACAAATGAGCTATCCTACTCATTTATGCAATTAATTCCAAATCATATTACACATATTACACAGAGAGTAAAAGGCCTGATACAGCTGAAGCAAAGTAGCATTCAAAGACGTTCTGTTTGAGCGTTCAGTTGCTCGTACACATACGCTGCATGATCTGAACAAGTCTTATCATTCCGCCCCTTCACTCTTTATCCAGATCAAGCCAGATTGAAACCTATTTCATCTCCAACATTGATCTATCAGGTTTTCACCCCGGGCACATGAGATGATTAGCTGGAAACTGTCTCAACATCTCCAGACCCCCAAAATAGCAGTGTTTGATCTGGTTTTATCCGGGTGAAAATTCCACAGTACACCTTTAACATCTTGTAGCGTTTGTATGACTTTTCAAACACAGTTGAAGTCCGACCATCATGGTAGCATTGCCGGGTTTAAGTATCATCAAAAAACCCCTAGCTTTAGATGTCACGATAAATCAGATTTTTTTTTATTATGCTTCAAGCCGATACCGCAATCCACGCGGAAAGCTCTCCCATGATCACAAACGAGATTAATGGGCAGAGACATCACGCTGTAATTGTGGGTTTTAGTGAGATTTGTAAGAAAAGCACCTCATCCTGATCCGTGGTGGTGGTGCGACGTATAGCCGTCACGCTTCCCTTCTGAAACTGACAGCAAAGAAACGGGAGCTGGGCAGCCGGAGGCGTCTTCCCCAGGGAAACATATGCTTGTTGCGATGCTAGACTTGTTATTCTGCAGTAAAGGAGTCCCACTGGACCAGTTAAGTAGTAAATGACGGTATGGAATGAATTGACGAGAGCCATATTTCCACAGGTGCTGCATTGAAGTCCCACTCGTGGTTTTTTTTGTGGCCTTTAAAAATTGATACGCCATCGGAGAGTCATTCCTTCAGGAAATAACTTGCTGTTTGGTGTGGTAGTTCCTGCAGCGTCGGTCGGGGTTTAGTTGTTACGGTGTTAGAGGCTAGTGCTTTACCTTCCCAAGGCTAATGGGGCTCTGATCACATTTAGTGCATCCTGATCTGGCAGGTCAACAAGCGTGTAAAAACCAGTGTTCTCATTAGAGGACGGAACATTGATTAAGATGAAAATGAAAATGCACGACGGCGCGTCGAAAGCCTGAGGACCAGGCGTAAGATCGTCAGCAGGTTTAATGCACCGTGGCCTTTTTACGTAAACGTAAAGTTTAGCTTTGTGGTGTTTGGCAGTTTTTTTCCCTCGCTGGAACCCTTTAAACCAAACCATCAGTGTGTTATTGTCATAGTGGGGAGGTTGCAGTAGAAGATGGCGGTGTGTTTCCCCAGACGTAAGCAGACCGGACATGTAGGGCGAGCTGAGTGCTGCAGAGAGGTGAGTGGCTTCTCGACTGTCTCGGGTCCACTGATTATGATCAGCCAGCGTCAAGCGGCTCCACAGCAGATATCAGCACATTATCTTCAGGTTTAGTACAGCCTCTTAATCACACCAGGCACAGAAATCCATTAGTCTCCGTCACTTTCTCCCCCAACTCAGGAAGCTAGATCCCAATCTGCCATTTGAATGTTCTGGTCCTTCTCTTTCCATTTTCCCCCCAGATCATTTTTTTCCCTCCTCCTCCTCCTCCTTCTCCCATGCGAGGAGATCTTCCCAAACACCACCTTACTTATCTTTTCTGCATTTGTTGCACACTGTGTATTTCCATATGTGTCTTGGCAGCAATCCCACTGTATATCATCTCTCACCGTTCTATCAGCCTCGTACCGCCGTACACACATTTCTCCCCTCGTGCACTCATCAAGATGTAAAGCATCCGAGGCAATCTCGCCGTTGGAGAAGTCACCCTCCTTCCAGTGTCATGCCTTTGGCAGGTGAAGTCGTGATGCAGCAACCAGATGCCTACATTTTTCTGGAAAATTATATAACCTCATAGAAAAATTGTATTGACAGCGGCGCATTTAATTTACTTTTTGTGCTTCTTTCTGGAAAAAAAAAAAGGAATCACTTGTACATGCATTGGTGTATCATATTAAGCTATAATGTCCAACGCAAACAAAAACATTTAAGTATCAATCTTTTAGAAAAGCATGTGGACACGACCAATATTTTTTGTTTATGCCTCTGTGCAGACTATTTTTGCTTATAGAAAAATCAATAGAGCTTGAGTTATCAAATCCAACGCGTGTTGGAAGAGAGTGCCAAAGGGGAGAGCGAGCGGCGGCAAAATCGATCCTGAGATATTGCCTTATTTAACAGGTGCCATAAATAGCAGCATTATGATGTTAACTATTGCTGAAGTTACAGAGAGGACACGGAGAGGTCGGACTGCATGTTACTCACTTTTTTCACTTCGCGCCTGTGAGCAGGTGGATTTTTAAAAATACTGCATCTGATGCCCAAATCATGATGATTTGCGTTGTGTTACGTAATTGAGTTAATCGGATTACATCACTCATCATTGAGTGAAAAGGGGATCTCTGACATCGGGCGCCGTTGGAAGGGTCTGATACCTTTCAATTTACACAATTAACGAATGTGGCGACTAAATAAAGGAGACGTTTTGTGATGATATATTGAAAATGAATCAGTGAGGACAGTTTGGCGCAACACAAGCGGTGCACTGAAACCGGTCCATCAATACGAGCAATACATCATTATGAAGAGGAGTGGCGGGACTAACTCAATTCCATTAGGTAAATAAATGTATAATCAAGGTGATTAATTGACAGATGAGGTGCATTAATGCAAGAAAACCGTCATAATGGAGGGTTGGAGAGTCAAGATGCACGGTGGCACCGGTAGCCGATTTAAGAGTTTTATGGATGCACTTAAAGGTAAGAACGAAAGCATTTACTTTAAAATCCACCTTTGGATTTACATTAGTGTTGTCGGGAGTCCGCCGTCAGCTGCTGCCTTTTTTCCTCCAATTAGGTCGGGCCTCCATATCTAATCTGCGACTCGGTGGCGGCGCTCCAGCAGCATCTGCTCAACCTGCAAGGCCACCCTTGGCGTGTGCCCTTCTGCAAGTGAGCCGCAGATATAACCTCTCCCTAATCCCGCCGCCACCTCCTCCACGTGCCTCGGCATGTGAGCCATCGTGGCACAACTACAGAGAAAAAGGGGAGTTTATCAGAAACGTCGCCTAGCGCGGCGAGGCCGACGCCATCATCAAAGGGGAAATCGTGCTCCTCGGAAACCATCTTAAAAGAAACCGCATTCAAAAGTGTGGCGTCGTACATTTAAATTTAAAGTAGCTTTGCATTGGCTGTGAATGGGAATACAGTCGATGATAATTAGTCCAGAGAATGATCCCACAGTAATACTATAAACTATGATTCCCTGTACTGCAGCTTAGAACTGCTTTGCGACCCTACCTTTGCAGAAGGCCATTATAGTCCAACATGAACCGGGTTGTTGGTCTTTCTGGTGTATGGAACACCTCCGGTGGCTTTTTAGAAATTTGGTGGGAGCTATCAGTGGTTGTGAGAGGAACTTGCATTAGTCATGGTAAATCGAGTCCCCCCACTCTTTTGCTTAAAAGCACTGCACTCCCTGCCATGGAGCACTGCTGCTTCGTAATGGATCGTAGAAACCAGCTTCGGCACGGATGAAACTTCTTCTCTGAGAAGCTGCAGAGTTGCAAATGTTTGGTACCACACAATGAATGTGGGACACCTTAAACATAATGCAGTAGCAGGCGTCGTCCGTATTGACTTGCTATTGCATTTGTAGAGGGTAAGGCACGTTTCTAACCAACTTTATCACGTCTCAATTTTCTTCTCAAGGTTCTTTTGTGAAGCTTTTGCACAATTTAATAGAATATTTCAAATGTTGCTTTGGGTCAGCACTTTATTACCCAAATATTTATATTTATGAGCCGAGCAATGTGATACACTTAGATCTCCAATAACATTAAACCAAATCAGCTATTAATGTTTATTTCTGTATATTTTCTTTAATACACACATAAAAATATCTCAGGCATCTGCTATTCCTCATGAGTAAATAATGTGCAGTCGTATATAAGTATAGAAATCCTACAGCAGCTCAGCGGTTGTACTTCTGGCAGGCGTATGGATCGCCCTGGCTGGACTCTGACTGTAAGTTCAACCCAGACATTCATAAAACTTGAACAGTATTCCCTAGAGAGCCTTTCTAAGTAGGCTGGCAGAAATGTTGTTACTGGCAAAGCAGAGTTGCACCTGGTTTGTGTCTCGATGTTGCTTTATCCGAGCGAGAACGGACTGTAAATCCATAGCAGAGAGAGGGAGAGAGGGAGGAAGAGAGATCTGGCTGTCTCTGCTCATGTTGCTCTGACAGCCACAGAGGCGTAAGAAGAGCCTTCCGGGGTTACAGGTTCCACGCCGCAAATATCACACAAATAGATGGCGTCTCCAACCGCGACACGGAGAAAGGGGTCAAGCGTGCAACGATGATGGAAACCAATAATACGCAATGCGGGGAGACCAGCAACAGCTTGACACCGACAAGTTTCAGGGGGAGGAAACTGAGGATCAGAAGTCATTCATCTAAATTTTGCCTCCGATATAAAAAAAAAAAACAGAAGGTCACTTTGGCCTTTTCATGGAGCCGCCAATAAGACTCTAGAAACCCACCGGTTCTTCTTGGCCGACGGACTGTTCTCCCTTCCCGTGATGAATCATGACAAAGTCGTCTTATCCTTCTTCCAGTCTGGATTTAAGGATGTCGTTGCTATAGGAACACTCTAGACGAATGGAGGCATTGGCACTAAGCAAAATCCAAAAAAATCCATTCATGTAAAAATCGCAATTCTCATTTTGTACGATTCTGAATCAATTCATAACTTCCAAATTTGAATTATTTAAAAATGGTCTTAGATTTGCCCTTGTGTATTTACATAATGATAATCAGTTTAACTTTGAAAAAAAATGATATAAGCTTATGCTGATGCCATAATTTGCCACATCACCTTTATGAGCTCATAGAGGACTGGATCATGAAGCATGTACTAAATCGGAAATCGATTTGAATCATGAAATGAATTAAAAATTGATTTTGAATCAAATTATGACCTCAAGAATCATGGAATCATGAGACACCCAAAGATTCCCACCCCTAATTGGCCCATTTATTAATTCCACGATAACTTGGACGCTGAGGTAATGTGTGTCCCAAGGTCTCATGTCTGTATGGATTTGTGTTTGCGAAGTAATTAGTAATATTAAGATCCGGTGCTCATTGCTACAAACTTTGTTTAGTCGTCCCTGATTGGCCCGAAGTGCTGCTGCATCCTTTTTGCAGTGGATGACATGTTTACCGTCGCCTCGTTTCCAGAGGACTCGTTCTCCCAAAGTACCACAACGGACGAGTGACAGTTCCTGAGGGATCCGCTCGCGAGGTTTTCATTCACTGTCGCTGCTGTCACTTTTTCTTTTTTTTTAAATCTACTGCTGTGCCACCAATGAATGCTTCATAGTAAAGCGCCTCTCATTATTTTCGGAGCTGTTTGTTCAGTTACAGCAGAGTCACTAGTGGCTAGAGCTTAACAGATGAGGTCTCTCTCTCTGAGCAGCTGTTGCAGGTTATTGATGACCTCATTAGAATGCTGCCTGCGGCACGACGGCTGACTTTGAAGGACTTCCCATATGCAATGCCCCAAACCGCCGGCGAAGCCCGCGCCACTCGCTTCATGCCAAACAGCATTTCCTAACGGTCTTTTAGTCGGGGAAGTCAAAGACGAGGCTGTGGAGTCGTCGTCCAAATCTTCTCTCAAACCCGGAGGCTTTTTACGGCAAAGTATGAATTGAGCGCCAGTAAGAATATTTCCTGACAGATTAAGTCTGATCGTCTTCATTTAATCAATCAATACCAACAAAATGTGATTTTTCCATCTAATTGAATCAACAAAATGTACATCATCATTTCAAATTCACTGCTGTGAATGGACTAATGGATTGAATGGGTTCCATTTATGCTCCGGCTACAGGTGCCATCTCTTTACCTTTTATATCCGAGACACTAGCTTTCATTAAGAAAGCCTCATTGAGCAATAATGCTCCGTAATTAAATATGACTTTACATTTGGCCTTACCCATAAACACAGGAAACATGGAGCCACAAAAAAATAAAACACAATGGGGGACATAAATTGTTATTTTCAGTGGCTACATATTAACATTTTTGTAGCTTTGTGTGGTTATTAAAACCGGTCTAGCACAGCGGAAATCATCTGCTATAAATACTGAGGGCAAGTTTTAATCACACACTTTATGGCTACAGTGTGCGGCTTGGTTTGCAACTGCATATTTAGTGTGGCAGAAGGTGATGTTGGTTTACTGTCTGCAACAAGGGAAACCCTGCCAAGATATATTACACAAGCCCGATCCAAAAGACGTGAAATGGACACTACTTTGAATGGACACACACCAGAATATATTATATAAGACTAATTATGGATAAATACAAAAAAATGTTGCATTTGTCGCCATTAAAATTGTGCTTTACCTAAACAACTAGAGTTTGAGTGGTAATTCACTAACAAATATAAAAAAAATAGTGTAACCTTTCTGCAAAATTCTCAGGATATTGGGGTATTTTTGCAGTTGGCCCACATTACCATGACACTGCCAAGCAGCACCCTCGGTCTGCGAGGTCCAAAGCAGCTGTTCTTTCACTTAACCACCACATATTGGGTTGAACAAAGCACCCAGCCATCACTTGCAATCCCGCTTGAGGTGCCAAGAGTGCATGCCAAGTCCTTCCAACTGTCACTTCCTTATTTAATATTAATGAGTAATTTACGGCACACAAATCCCTGCCACTATCACTCAAAAATGTCAAATAGTTTTGAGCAGGAGTTTTGCTTCCCTGGTGATCGTCTTTTTTGTGTGTTTTTTACTTGGACGTTCTACTGCAGAGAGATGGAGGGAGGGATGTGACATGACGGTTTTGGACTCCATCTGCAGGCTGCTCAAATTGGCCTTCACAGCCCATAAACTTTCCGCCACCCAGCCAGACACCCTCGAGCACCTTCCCTGTGGACAAGCCATATAATGTCCTCTTCTAGAAGAAAGAAGAGGAGAGGCTCTCTGGCCTCCATCACCAAGGATTTTTCCAAAGGAGTAAAAAATAGCAAAAATACATTTTGTTTCTAGTACTTTCTCTCTGCCATCGTAATGCAAAACTGGCCGAACCGTCATGTAGTATCAAACATATCATAATGATCAAGTGAATATGCCGAGACGGGGCGGCCAATTCTGGAACTGACGAGGCTGTGCAGAGAAGCCAGCATGAACCCGTTTGGTCAAGGCTTCATCGAACCATGAATGGTAAACTTTATCTTTGTGCAATCTTGATGTTTTTTTTCCCTCTTCAAAACCACTTAGATTTGAGGGAAGTTTACATGCTGGATGCATTTGGCAGCTTCCCAGGCTGAGGGCTGAAAATGTTGGAATTGAGGTTTTGATAGAGAATAGCAAATCATCTACTGGTGAACTCCATCCCCCTCTGGAACCTGAAAGAAGTCTGGTCCTGAGCCAACATCAAACGGCCTTGCTGTAGGCTGAGAGCATCCTTGGGATAAAACACTGACAGGATCTCCTCAGGTAGAAGCAAGCAAAGAGGTTTGGAGTTTGCGTTTGATGATGAGAGAGATCTGTCAAAACCAAATCTTAAAAAAAAAATAGAACGTACTCAGTGGCCGTAATATTTGCGAAACTCAGCCAACACTTAGGAAGGTCCAACTTTTTAGTGCTAGATGCAAACCAACTCAAGACGCTGGCTAGTAATTCTGTCTCGCTTTCAAACAGACTCACAATTAGTAAATGGCAGATTCACCACAAGATGGAGCTGTTGAGTCAGTGGTAGACTAGTTTACAGGTGAAGTAGCATACCTAGCATATATTAGCACCCTAGGCGAGCTTATTCTTAAAAAAACAAAACGTTAAGAACAGTAATTCAGATTTATTTTTCAGAAACGAGAACAAGAGAATAGAATAAATAAGATAATAAGTAACTTTTTATAAACAATAATAATAATAAATTATCTGGTTAAATTTGTCTGAATCCGGTAAATCAAGCTTCGGTTCTGCAAATAGTGTTTTTGACCACTAGGTGGAGCCATAACAAGAATAGAAACGTTCTTAAAATTCAAATGAACGTAGCTTCGAACTCATAAAAACCTGATTGTCTGTCGGAAAATGTAAACAAACTATTTAGAATAAATGTCAGCTGATCACGATTCCGCCTGATTGTCAAGGAAATCACCTCTACTTAATATTTAACCAGTTAATGACCAGTTAGCCTGATAACCTTATTAAGCATTCATAAGGGTATTTAAGAGAGTATGACATCTGTAGCTTCATAATACTGCAAATATCCATTTTCAAAGGTAATTCAATACATAACAAGAAAGAAGACTTTTTTGGAGGTATGAAAACAATCCGGTATCCATATACACCACCGGCCTACTGCTTCCATCAGATGGAGTTCTATCGTTCCCATCACACATGTTGCAGGAGGAAGCCATGCAGAATGATCCCATTCCCCATCATCCTGTACAGCTTAATAGCTTTAGCTACATGTCTTGGTTCAAGCTAGCCACGTTCAGGTTCAGTGACCTGTGTTTTAATGAGATGCCCTTTACTCATTACTGTTGGGCCGGGATATTCCTTGTGAACCTGTGGCCCGCCTGTCAGCTCCAATGAGTATTATCATTCCCCGACGTCTCCTTTTCAACAAGGTGTCTTTGCCCTCAGTGCTGCAGCTGATCGCATGTCTTTTTGTCTCTTTGTAAAGTCTCAGATGGATGAAACTATTTTGTAACACGTAATTATTGCATTATGTGCATTGTAAGCTCCACGGTTTGTCAGTGACTCGCTTTCCGGAGTGTTTTACGTAAATGAAGAGGCGCACGGCACGACCTGAAGCTGCAAAAAAGCGCTGTACCTTCTTGACAAACACCACTCCACATTAAATGTTGGAGGGTGTTATTTGATGTACACTGGAGAAAATTGCCTTTCATCCAGTTCTATATTTATATTCATGAAAAGCCTCCATTCCAGTCATTATCAGGGTCAAAGACGGAGAATAGTAAAGAGCGAGTCACGGAGGCATTTCATGGGCAATGTCTCTATCGGGCTGTTTCACCTAAAGTCAAATGGATAATTCAACATGATGGTGTGTGGAGAGAGAGCTCTGATACTGATGGTGTCAGCGATTTGCAATAAAAGAGAAGGGGTCTGGAATAAACAATGTTTTTCTCTCATTCAGACATTCTGCCATATGGCGCCTCCCTGTACAAACACGATACATGCAGCCAAATGCCAAGCTCATTATGGAAGGTAGAATATGCATGAGTATTCCCTCTGTGGTACCACTTCATTAGAGCATTATGGCGTGCTGTAATTACACCTCATTAATTGTTTATCATTTTTAATGTTATTGAGACGGACAGAGCTAGCGACCCTCTAATAGTCCTGTAATCCAGTTTCTTTGGCACACCGCCCACGAGCGATCGCGAAAAATGTGTCGACGTCGATACAATCTGGACGTCTGACTTGCATCCGTTGCAAGTGATCGATAATTGTGGCGTTGATGAGGAGCTGGAGATGTGCAGCTTTCATCTACCACCGTCTTGGAAAAATGTCATGCATGCATGGTGCAATACTTTTCATGGGTTGATCATAACATGTCTTACTGTAAGGCAATGTGAATCCAAGGTCCACGATATAGAGAAGTAACTACAGAATGTGAAAATGCACTGAATGGCTATTACTGAAAAATGCTAACTGTACATATTATTATACATGAGGTTTGATATGATAAGAATTCTTACTTTATCCTAACATTCTAACTTTCCATGCCCCGCTTCACAATGCCCTCTGTTTTTCTGTTCGAAGGTGATATCCACCTTCATTCCTCGGAAACCGTTTTTTTTTTTTTTATACCGCATCCTTTCCAGCTACATATTTTTGCGCGTCCTGGAGGGAATTCAGTTTTATGAGATGATGACATTGCCTATAATAACATTCAGCGCACACTGGCTCTCTCTATCGAGGCAAATCCTCCGGTGCAGCTTCGGCAGAGACGAGTCTTTCACCTAGTGGGACCTCGGAGATGGGCATGGCTAGGGTCGGGCATTCATTCGCCCCCCAAATGGGTCAATGATGCGCAGCCATCGGGCTCCGGCACATCGGGCTCCGGCACATCGCCCCGGAGTGTCAAGCAGAACATCACCCGCTGACGGCGCTGTCAAGGTCATCAAGGAGAGCGCTGGTCTGGACATGTGCCATCAGAGTGAGAGAAAACCCGCCACGAGCAACGGACCGACGCGGTCTCCATAATGGCAAAGACGCTGGAGGTCGGCTTTAGGTTGTGCTTTCTCCCATGCAGCACCTCGTTCCTCACACATGCAGTACAGTGACATGTGGGAATAAATCTGAGGACATGATGTTGTGGACTTTAAAGGTTCTGCAAAGTCCATATACGTCATTCATTGCCTCTGCTGTTCACGGACATGAGCAGCAATATGTAAAACCACTGGAGATAAATAGTTTACGGTCCCGCATTAGGCTGAGGTCCATTAACATAAAATCAAACATAGACTTTCCATCATAATAAAACATAAAAAATAAAAAGTTCCTTCTCTTAAAAGCCACTCTAACATAATTGAGCACCGCCACATGTCTGCCTTTTAATGGAATAATTAATTTCATTAAATGGCTAAATTTAGTATCTGTGTAGTTTATATTCAATAAAAGGCTCGTTTCTTAAAATAGTCCGTCTTCGTTGACCCACTTCCAGAGATTATCTACGTTATTGCATCACCGGTCCGGCTCCGGGTTTGCCAGTTGAACATATAGCTAATCGTTAAAAGCGTAGATCGCGGTCTTCCAAATTCTGTTTTATGTTTCCACAGACGTCTCGGCTTCTCTTTATCTCGTGTTGCTTCACTCGTTATTTGCTCTCCCTTTTTTATTTCTATCTCATGTAATTCCTGCTTTGTCTTTCCTTGCTCATATCTTATTACAAACTCTGCCTTTTTCATTAATTCTCTTTTCCTTCCTTCTCCCTTCACCGTCTGAATAGCTCTCACATCTTCCTGGGTATTATCTTCAAATCATTCTCCTCGTTCTCGTTGCCTTTTTTTCCTATTCTCACCCCAGCTTTTTTCATTTCGCCCCACTGCTCCGGCTCCCTCCACCTCACATGTCCTTTCACATCTCTCTCTCTCTCTTCGTCTGGCTGGCTCCCCATCCTCCCTCGGCCTCCCTCTCTCTCTTTAACATACTCCTGATGCGCTCCTGCTGGCCCCGGTCTGTCCGAAGGGATTAATTGATAGTGAGAGATAATAAATCTTCCCATTAGGCGAAAGGCCCCTGCCCATTGCTCATTATGCGCCCGCTGCTCCCCAACGCCGCGGCCTGGGGTTTCCCCTGCTTTTTTAAACACGCACGTCTGCCATCCCGGCGCCGGCAAGGTTAATCTCTGCCTATTGATTGGCTACCTCACAACACACATTCATTCATGCACACACACTGTTTGAGGCACACATGTTTATTCCTTTCTCCCCTCTCTGGTTTTGCAGCGTCATGCAGCAGCTACATGCTGACCTTATAAAAAACACATGATATTCCGGTTCCCTAAAAACGTGTACTTTTGATGTTTTATTAATTAGTGTATGAAGATATATATATTCTACCATGAGATCTTTACATGTTTAGCCTTCATGTCTTGTTTTTGGTACACGGAGCTGCAACATGCATGTTAGCCTGCTAGCAACATGCTACCTAGCTATGCAGCCGTTTCCTCATCTATTACCTAATATTTAAAACATCTCATTGTGAGCAATATAGCATGAGCTTTTTTGCTTTGTTTCACCTAAATAATGAATAACTAAGAAACAATATCAAACATGCTTGTCGTAAAGGGATGTGGACCAGATTTGGACCAGAATCTTCAGTTTTTCTAAACCAAATGAATTTTAATTAGAAAAAGAAACCCGATACACTGTTAATCGCATATACTCACTTTTTGAAGTAATTAATAAATAAAGTGAGCACAAGAAATGGGCTTTGTGTGGAGGAAGGATATAAAAATGTAATTATATTTCCGTATTTGCATGCATGGAATGCATACATTCTCCAATCGGTAATTATAAGTACACTTAGGATTCGCCACAATCATAAACATATTGCCCATTTGTTCCCAACATTTTTCAATACATTTGCTTGCTTTAATTATTGACTACTTTTGATGTTCTGTTGCAATATCTTAAAAAAATCTCATTGAATCTAAAATAATCCAATCATGTTGCCGCAATTTGGAAAAATCAGCATAAACAGTTTTAAAATGTAATATTTAATGTAAAGTTTCTAAACTGAATACTGAAATATGCCGAAGCTTCGCACCAAGCAACCATTGTTGGTAAAACCTCCTCATTGTAAGACTCAAATGAGAGCCCGCACATCAGTTGCTCAACAGAGATATAGTTTGTATTTTTTATTTAAAACTTCATATAACCCATACAGCAAACTGTACAATTGAATTATTCACAATGTGTTAAAAAGAAAATAAGTCAATAGCTTTTTCTATAATAGTTTTGTTGAATTCCCCATGTTTTACTCAGATGTCGGTTATTCTAACGTTCTCTTAACACATACATTTACTAGGAAAACAAAATCTTTTTTTCCCTTTTTCTTTTTTTACAAAACCTTACAAAAACTATAGTCATAGAAATTCTGCATGTCCACAAAAAGAAAACCCTGGTTGGCACCAACATATTCATCATATTGTTTGAGAGGTTTTCTGCCAAATGATAGAAGCTGTGCAACTCAAAAGAAAAGGTATACATAAAAAGGCATACCGCTGTGACCGCTGGAAAAACCCAAAACTCATATCACACACTGCTAATGGAACACAGGTTATGTAGCTTACATTTTGCGTTACTTTTCTCTCACGTTTCATACAATTTTGTGTAAAATGACATTATTATTCACATTGATTTGTAAAAAAAAAGGGAAAAAATGTATATATTCAGTAACCAAACTGACTGAATCAGCCAAATCAGAAACCCTGTCGTCAGTCCGACTCATTTTTGATTATGATGATATTTTCAATTATTTTCACATATCACGGAGGCGAAATACAAGAGTCTTTGAGTCACCTTCATGGGAAGCTACAGAAGACATGAGGGTAACAATAATATTTTCTAACGCATCAGCTGCAGCCGTACTTTGGACCAGGTTCTGATCGGGGGTTTCAAGAGCAGCAAAAGGTCCAGTTACACAAGAGAAACCCTAATCTCCCTATTCTAACAGCGCATCCCCTCATTTCTCGGGGGAAGCTCAACATATTCATTTTCATGTTTCACCTTATAGAAATATATCAGCCATCATAAAAGAAGATCTACATACAGTTTCCCATCTGGATGATAGCAATCCAATATACGATAATATAATGCATTTCCATTAAATAAATAAACTAGGTTTGGGGGCTGTGGAACTGGGGTAAAGTGAGGAAGTAGGTTAAAGTGACCTCTCTAATGAAATAAATAGCATCTATAACATTTGACTGTGAACGGGATTCATTTATTACAGTATAAATTTAGCAAAATACATTTTCTCCCGCTGATCTTATCTACATACTCTACTTTGCAGAAGGGGATTGATAGACAGTAATACAGCGAATCTCTACCAAACCGATGCTAAGTCTTACAGATTGGAGTTTCCTTGAATCGTAGATGGTCAAGATTGTTTTATTTTTTATTTCTTTGTCTCAACGTATGGACAACGTAAAACCTCACGGAGGTTTGCCGTTCGTCGGGCTCCCGGGTGACGGACTCCTCGGATCTTTCCTACGCCGTGACATTTTCTGACGACGTACATTTATTCAGTTGGCATTGACGTCAACGTGACCACACAAAATCCGTCTTTTTGTCTATTCACATTATCTTTCAGCACGTTCACACATTACACGTATGGATTAACTCCGTCCACACCAGGTAATTAAACAGGAAAAAGTCTGATGTCACTTTCAGAATCTGTTAACATTAAAAACAAAACTGTTGCTAATTTTTCATAAACGCTCGTACGGCAAAAATCGGTTTCCTGCCAAAAAGCCATGAGATCACACAAGTTCCAGCACGTAGTCCAGTGCATACGTCGCTATGAAAATGCCCAAAAAAATGCACTTTTAGTTTGAAGGTCACAGTCTCTTACCTGTTGTCTCTGTCACTGACAATTCTTACAAACAGAAATACGTGATCCAGTGCCGTCCGACCCCGTCCATACATATATGTATATACCAAACCATATATACACATTTAAGTACAGACATGCTACCATTTCATCACAGGTGGGTACAAACTTTTGAAATGGGTCCATAATGCTTGATCGATATTTCCGTGATGATCCTTTTGGATTTACTCAGGGCTGTGATTACGTTTTTTATTTCTTATGCTTTTTCTGCATGATTGTTTTAATTAACAGTGTCGATAACAACACAAACAACTATTGCGCCAACTACAATTTATTTAAGATCCCTTAACAGTTCCATTGATTCTCATTGACTTTGCATTGAACTCAAGATTCATGCTTTCTAAAATAGCAATGTGAGAAGAAACTGTATCTAGTTCTGTTGAAAGGCCAGATCTTTGGTAATCAACAATTAAACTGCTTAAAAATTCAATCCTTTTGACATATAATGTACTTCTGCTAAAATCAACTTCTTCGCCGACGATCAATTGCTTCTGCTGAACAATATATCACACGACAACTCGGACAAACGTGTATTTACTGCTGACAACTCTGCAGGTTCTGAGTGAGGATTCTCACGGCTTATCGTGTGAGTACCTGTGAACGTACTTTCCAAAGATCCCGTCTCAAAATCCTGCAGCTCGTGTCTGAAAAAGATAAGCACTGGAGCCGCAAACGGCACGTTTGGAGGTGACATTATTTCCAGCCGTTAAAGGCCATTCGGGAGTTTGTGTAAATGAACGGGATGAAGGTGAGAACTTGATATCGTAATCTCTAAACGTGTGGCAAAACTGATCTAATGAAAACGGCTCTTCTTCGTCCTCCGCCTGTCGTTTATTGCCATTCTTAACAAAGCCTTTCTTCTTGCTTCGGTCCATATTTTCCAATAAGATTCTCAGTCACACCGGTTGAGGATTCCTTGAACCGTGTGTATTTTTTCTTTTGTGTGTGTGTGTGTGTTTTGCGCACGTAAACATCAGACTTGAAACAGATTATTTGGGCGTTGTGTTTTTTTTTTTACATGTACCTCTTGTGGTTTCGGAATACAGATGTTAATTTCGTCATACCTGCGTGGCTGATGCTGCCATTTTGAGTTGCCCGTGTTTTGTTAGTGTCCCCATGTCACTGTGGTTAATGGTGAATCTGGTGATCCCGTCTATGCCGTTGTCTCTAGCCTCGGGCATCCCCCCCGACACGTTGCTCAGGAGGCTCTTGCCCGGCGGGGAGCACATTGTCAGGGGAACACGGGCGTCATCCCAGTGCTGCAGCTCATGTTGTCCTTTCCCGGGAGTCGTCGGTCGTGGTAGGCGTGCATGTTGATCACTGCATCCGTCTTCACCATGACCGGAGGCTGAGGCTTGTGTTTCACCCGCCTCTCGCAGGTGAACGACAGTCTGATCTCGTCCACCATGGCACTGCACAAAGACCTCTGGGCGAAAAGGGAGGATGCGGGGAGGGGAGCGAGAAGGAGGAGAGGGGAGGAAAGGGACGGGGGCGGGTAAATGCCTTAGCTTTAAATTGTTCTGACAGCAGAGTGTCGACAGTCTGAAGAGCACAACATGCACTCCAACATAACATTCATGTTGCGTTACTGCTGGTCCGTGTGTGTGTGTGTTTGTGTGTGTGTGTGTGTGTGTGCTTGCTGTCAGCAATGTCAAATCGCACCACCACCACCACCACCGCATGTAGCCTGCACACGGTTCATTATTCGCTGCTGTGTCAGACGGAGTGAACAAGTGCGGCGCTCGAGCATGCATGCAACTACTCACTTAGCATGACTCAAATTAGTGATTTACAACAGTAGAGGGTTCATGCTACTCTGACAGCGGCGATGACTAATAATGGATTTATTCTCTATGCTCCAATTTGCAATTATGCCTGTTAAAATAAGTAAATGTTGTGGTGTTAAGGCCCCAAGTACTCGTAGGGATTAGCCGAAGGCATGCAAATCCTTTTACGACGTGTTTGAACTAAAAAGCCATGAATAGAGCGTGGCTTTGGTTTAGAGGCTATGTGGAATATGTATCATTGCAAAATAGCTTTTTGGTTAGAAACTAACGAAAAAAACGAAAGGAAATCCTAGTAATTAAATTAATGTTCAACTAATTCTCCATCCAGCAAAACCCCAAAAACGACACATCGAGCATGTGATTTATGGGGACATATACCTGCTCCCGTTCTGCAGTCTTCCTCAGCTTGTAGATGAATTCAGCAATCGCCACGAAAACAGACAGCACTAGGCCAGATGCCAGCACAATGAATATACCACCCAGGTTCTGGATACCCATGGGGCCTGTCTCGTGACGCTCTTCATCCAAGCAGCTGCTCCCACTCCACCACTTCTCCTTCAGCATGTGTAGGCGCCCATCTTCCAAGATGCTGAGGATGGCTATGGTGATTTTGTCCCTGTACGGGGAGCCTGGAAGCGACATAAGGCTTGTTTTTACTTTGGAGGATACGCCAGCTGGAGTCTGTGATAATAAGGTCCATAAACACGTTGTGGCATACTGTTTGACTGGTAGCTAAAATAAAATAAAAAACATGTCTTGTGCTGCTACGGTGTCTAAAAAGCAATCCCTCACCCTCATCCTTCAAAAGGAAACATAAATAAAAAGCGGATTTAAAAAAAATTCACTTCTTCGTATCGTCACGGGTCTTACCGAGCGGAGTGCCGATGCCATAGCCTTTGCTGTCGATGATCCCTCCCACCTGGGTCAGGTTGCAGTTGCTCTTCGTGATGTAATCGATAGTGGTGGACTCCATGATGAGGGCGTAGTCGGACTTCAGCACCCGCTGAATCCCGTCCTCGATAGACTTCACCAGCGATGTGCTCGGCTTGCTGCTCATAAAGGCCCACATCTTCTCAAAAGTGGAAACCTTAGATTTCTGGAAGAGACCAAAAGCACCGGTTAAATACAAAGTGCCTTTCATCTGAATTCAAACAATCTTCCTTGTTGCGTCTGCCAAAACAAATCGGTTGAAAAATGTACTACACCACTAAAACAAGTTGGGCAAACCTCGGATCGCCTGATGACGGGATAACTTTACACCTGTGGGGATTCTGAATGCTTGAATAGAAAATATTTTTTTAACTTATAGTATATAAGAATACAAATTGCAATCATTCACCAAGTATATTTATATGATTACTCCTGCAGATCTCCATTGTCACAGGATTAAAGGACAATAAATTGAAGCGCCGTGCGCATCTATTCTCATAAGTGCTGCCGAAGCGCCAGTAATAGAAAGCCTCTCCATTAGTGTTGCATCAGGCTATGTGGTATTTCATGCAATTTCATACGGGGTCACATGTATGCCATGTCTAATCCTAGATAATTACTACTTTAAAGACTATAAGCCATTTCAAATTGTGTGAGATGCTATTATAAGAAGCCCTCCATTATGTGTAACTACAGTAGCAGCACACTCCTGGTGGCTTAAACTCAGATATGATATTAAAACTTAAAACTACCAATTAGGGTGTATAGCAACTGTTGCCAACTTGGCATCTTTGTTTCGTGATTTTTAAAAAATATTTTTCCACCCAAAAGAGTAAATGAGGTCAGAAAACGTGTAATTCAAAAAGATAAAGACCGATTCCTCGAGGAACTCCATCACGGCTAACGTTCACCCAGGCTTCCATTGAGTAACATTCATGTTGTGTTCAATGTCGATTCAGTATAAATGACTGTTGGGCAAATGTAAGTTATAATGTTATCTCTTAAAATTGATTTTTTGGTGAGAAACTTGAGTAAATAGAGTTGTTTGAAGGCGATGCTTTTACAGTAATATGAAGTAGATATTAGAGATGGTAACCCTTTGAACACTAGCTAAAGGAATGACATAATAATTTAATAAAAGTACTAATGGTTAGACTCTTTTATTGAAAGCAATAAAAAAAATACAATGACGTTTTTCCTAATATTTTGAATTGTGTGTTTTAATGCAAATAACTATATTGAAAGAATATCTAAGCTGTTCTAAATCAATTAGTTGTCTTATTTTCTCCTTTTGGTATATTTACTTATGAAAGCAAAAGTTTTGATTGAATCGATGTAATGATAGAATATTATGAAATAATCGCTATAGAGCAGCTTGTCTCTGCTAGGAGTGCATATACGAGTCTGCGGGAGCAAAATTAATGGTTGCAACAACCGTCAATTTCTTTCAACCTTTCAACAGGAAGTGGAAGCTTCTTTCCTTGGAAGCAGTTGACTTGCTCTTCAGTGCTCTCCTTCCAGTGTGCATTTGAACCAAACAGCTGGTCCTTTGAGAGGACTTAATGCCATTGACCTTTCCAGTTGTACAGCCGCTGATGTCAGCCATCATTTAAAACATCTGTTTGGTGGTGAATTTAATTCATGTACGTCTTTCCGGGCCGGGATTGATATTTAGAGCTGTGTAACTGCAGTGAAGTGCTTTTTGAATTGTGAATCAGAAATCGCAAACAATTGGGAACAGATGCTCCCGGGCTATTTGAGTGGATTTTTTGCAGCGATCCACAACCACAACACGAGCTAGCCGAGACCCGACTCGTAGCTAACCGTCTGCTATCTGGCGACTCGTATCACATTTGAGCAGAATCGTTTAGGAGCAGGTCCGTCCGGTTCCACACATCTGCAAAGCGTTTCTCTTTGCTCCCCGGTCTCCTCAGTGTTTATCCTGCTTCTCCGCCTCATTGAGTCGACATCATTAGGCTTTGCTGTAAGTGCAAATGGGATGGGGATGGGGGGGCAGAGGGCACTTGAGTCCTGCGACTCTGACGAGGTAATTAAACACCTGTTCCTCCCATCGATGACGTCACAACTACGGTTCACGGAGGTGCACATAATGATCTAATGTAACTTTTCTTTTACACGGAGAGGCGGGCAGGTTGATGTCTTTTAAAAGTCTGATTCTGGGCGCACTAATGATCAGTACAGGAGATTTTTGTATTTATTGAGTGATGTGCAAAAAGCAGTTTTGTTACAAAACGCTGCTATTGTTTTAAGCCGACATGGAATCAGCAAAAAAAACCCTGAACTGAATTACATAATGAAAGCTTGGGGATCCAGAACACGAGCCATTCAGCAGATCCAACAATGAGTCCCGCTGTGTTTGAGTTCCACTACACGCTTTATTGGGGGGGCATTAAATCTAGAGCACCCAGATGCCCTGGAAGAATCTGTTTCTTGCTTTCTTCCTATTGAATGTCATAGACTTATGGACTGCCTTCAGTGGGAATGTGCAGTGTTTTCATTCCCCCCCCCACTCGGAGAAACTGTAACACTGTTACATGTGTTATTCAGCACCACAGCAGCAGCATCTAAAGCAAAGCTCCAAATAATAAAATAAAAGTCAAAGACCCCGAAGGCATGCTGAAACTTCGGAATAAAAAAATCATTATGGAGGAAGACATCAAACAGTGCAGAGAAGTGGAGAAGCTGAAGAATTTGCCTTTGCTGTGGGAATTAAGATCTAACTGGAAATATATTTTTATATATATATGTGTGTATAGATAGATTTTCTTTCCCTTTGGAAACCTACTTTTTGACAAAGTCAACTTAATATCTTGAGTTTCAACATCTTGCGTAATTTCCGAACACATTTTATATTACGATCATGTTCTTGGCATGTTTCAGCTACAGTTTGACTTCAGACAACTTCACTGTGGACATATTTTAGATTTTCAACAGCGTGACCCAATCACGTACTTTTTATTGTGTTGTACTATACCTTGAAGAAAGACATGGTAGCTCCGTCTTTGACCACTCCGTACTCGATCTTGGTCTGCTTGGCGATGTCGTCGGCCGAGTCCACGGGCGAGTCCATGCGCTCCACGGTGAGAAAAGCCGCCAGGTTGGCCGTGTAGGACGAGATGATGATGAGCGTGAAGAACCACCAGATCCCACCGATGATCCTGGTCGACAGGGCTTTGGGCATCAGCTCTGAGCCTGTGGCGGGACACAAAGTGAGAGACTGTTTAGCGATTTTCCTAAATCAGATTACACCTGCCGTCGCTGTAACCCAATTATACAAAACATGATTGCTTGCCTTTTTTTGTTAATTATCCTACAAATGTTTTTGGCGGTGCGACTGAAAATGAAGCCAGTTTGGCAGTTAAGCTAAACTCTAAAATCAGACCAGTAAACCCTGTGTTCGTCAGGCTTCTACATTATGTACGGCTCATGTAAGCCTTCAGAGTCGACAGCAACTTAAAAGTCGAGAAAAATGCCTGAAAATGACTCATTTTTTGCACCTTTTTAACAATATATGCAACAACAAAAAAATAACTAACACAAAAAACTCAATTTCTTCATATTTCTGTACACAGATCTAGTATCTTTTTCATCCTGGAAAACAAAATATGATGCATGCTTACATCAGCTAGAACCAACCAATTTCCACCAATAATGTCACGACATCCATCCATCACTGAATCTGCAACTTCAAATCTTTTGAAAATTAAATTCCTCCCAGCGTTACGCCCGCCTGCCGATCCTGTTTTACCATATTAATAAATGAATACTTTGCTGGACTTTCATGTGCTCAATCACACTTGTCAAACTGAAAATATCATGTTTGTCAAAAGCTTTTAATGTGGGAATAAAAAAACTTCCTTCACCGAATGTCATTAATGTTAGGATGATGTTTAAGTCCAGTATTTGCTGTGGTTATTGCTATTACACGGAAGATGAATTATTGATGATTACCTCTTGCTGTTGATGCTACTACCAAATCTTTCGTCTGAAACAGCTGACACATGTAATTCACACTGCTGCTGCATAGTTATGTCATTTCATAGCTCATCGGGCTTTAAAGGCTGTGTGCACTCTCATATATTTGACAAACAACAAATCATAAAAGTCCGTCTGAAAGATACAAAAAGCAAAAATCAAGAGAGGGTACATATCCAGACCGACACTTCAGCGTCAGCCTTGACTTTGAGCCGGTCCTCTGCTGAGCAATACTGTGTTTACAATGGCTCACTGACTGGTGTTAAAGTTACTTTCTATCTCATCTCTGACAACCTCTGAAATACCCTTGTGCTCTGTGAGCTCTGTTACTTTCCCGGGGAGATTTATGAGGGCAATTCTGAAGAGTAACAAGCCCACAGAAGGCGGGCAGACTGGTCAGCTCTTTAACCTCTTCCACCAAATTTGATTGGATTTGTCCTTTGGGGTTTGACAAAGACTCTACGTGGTTGCAAACAAGGGAAGAGGGTAGCCTCCCGTAATTCTCCGTGACTCCACGGCAGGGCGGGGTGGGGGGGTGGAGGGGATCCAAGCGTATTCTCCGGTCGCACTAAAAAAATGAAGTGAAGCATCGGGTAACTCAATTGAATTCCACACTATAAAGTGCCGTTGTCAGCAGGGAGCTGTATATGGAGCTGCGTCAGAGCGCTAATAAATACAAAAGAAAAAGAAGCAGCTCTGTCGTACGGCGGCGGGGAAATGAAACGGTGTCAATACGTCGTGCACTTCCTTGAGGAGGGACTCGGATCTTCTAAAGCAAGGTGGTATGAATATTCTTTCAGAAGAGATGATACCGATTTCATGAAACCAAAACATCACATCTGTTTCGCTGACTGTTGCTCTGCTTATTCACATGAATAGTATGCATACTATCACAACGTATCATTTACTTTTTATCAATCATAATACATCTTCACAAAGGCACTGATGAAGAAAAGGGTACAAGAAAATGTTGAATCTGCAAATGGACATTTGGATTTGCAAACAGTAATATTAATAAAGGGATATGCAGTGTAAAAGGGGCCGTATTAAACCTTTAAGCTTGTGTTAACCACAGACCTTTATTTTACGGCCAAAAGCCTTTTTAAAAACACCTCTAGACTTTGAGATGAAGGAAGCGGAAGCCGGGAACTTAGGTACAGGATGGATAAAAAGCACTTTGACAAAACACAGCAACTTAACTCAAGGTCTATTTATTAGCTTCAAAAGCATATTTGTAGATATTTAAAAAATGGACTTGCATTAGGACATTCTTTTTGTTGTGGTCTAAGAAAAACGTTATTTTTACTTTATAAATTGATTGTGTTATCCGGCCTTATGATTTATATATCAAGGTGAACATTTTGAGGCTTTCCATTTCCAGTCAGGTTTCTCCTTGATGCCTAAATATTCTTAATTCACCGGCATTCAGTCTTTTGAATGCGGTTGGATTTCCGTGGTCCGTTATTTCCTTGTGTCTTTGAATGCTACATAATAGTGGCGTTAATGTACGTTCACATAATTTATTAGAAATAGGAATTTATTATTATTATTTACTATTTATTTAGTTAAGATGCTGTTTTATACTGTTCTATTTAAAAATACATTTAAAAATAAATGGCTTCCATTTGCTGTATTCATTCATGTTAAGGGTTTAACCTGAGCCAGGCCTCACCACAATGATAATCATATCACAGTCATGCAGGCGTAGAATGATCTTTTTCTTTTTTTAAACACACAGATATCAGTATCGGGAGGGGAAATGGTATCGGAACATCTCTATTTAAGAGGACGTCATAAAGAAGTCAATCTGACTCCACTATTCTCCTTTTTGCATAAACGGGCAGAATGTTTTGTATCTTATGATGCTTTTTTGAATTCAGTCCGTCGGGGGAGAAAGTGCTGTTCTCGGTGGATTTGCATCGTGCAAAACATAATGTCCCGCTTTCTCTGGAGTGCTTCTGCCCGCCAGCAAAGCCTCACCTTAACATGAGGGAACGAGGCTTTCCCCACGAGAATGATTACCTGTACTTAGCATTCTCTCCGCGGAGTCATCGCACAATAACTCGCTTTAAAGCTGGAGGCTTTTTACTCGTCGCTAATTGCTTTTAAATAATGACGCCGGGCGAATGGAAATGTTTATTCCGTTGCGAGTAAATCTTGAACCTGAATCTCAAAGAAGGGGCACGACTGCCGTTTCCAAACATAACATCAGCATGTGGATAAAGAACACAAATAGAGACAATATTTAAGGCGTGACACCTTACATCAATGAGTCACATATCTTAGAAAAGCAGGAATAATGTGAGTGAATTGGGGAATAAGTCAGCTCAGGTTCTAAAATTAGTTTACGTGGGGAAACCAATTTACAGGGACGGATCAGACATGTGTTTGTTGTGAGCGACAGCCCACTGAGACCACCAGGAACGCATTTGAAGTGTTTGCTTTTGCACCTCCTCATATTTTGCTGGTTTCTTTGTCTTGTCTGTGACACCCCCCTCCCACAGACAGGCTGGTAGATTTCTATTCCTCTCTCTGTTTTTGTTTTTTGGATCTCCTCAAACGCGTCCATTTGCATTTTAAACATGTCAAGGAAATGGCTCCCGTCTCAGCTGCTGTCACCGTGTTTGGCAGACGAGCCGAGGATGTCTGTTAATGTGACGCAGACAAAACACACCTCACTGCAGACGCCGCCTCGGTGCAGCATGTGTTACAAGGTGCTGCAGCACCCACGGGTGTCACAGCCAATATTACAACTCAGACAATTTATTGATTAAAAATCATGCAGAAAAGCAGTTATGCAACGTGAAAAATATATGTCCATATTGATAATACCCACATTTACTTCATATTTCCCTGATTTTCTATTTTATTCTGGCAGCTATGAGTAAAAGCTGCCGAGCAGCGGCGGTTTCAGTTAAATACTGTAAATATTAGAAACGCCTGCAGCTTTGACAGACAGCACTGTGAGCCGTGATAAGAATTATAATAAGGAATTCTCTCCCAGTTTAGTTTAATAATAAAGGCTACTAACTAGCTCATCTTGTTTTGATTCCCCCCCCCCCTCGCAGCCCTCTTCTCTGCAACCGGCAAATTGGCAGAGCGGCTCTGCAGTTTCACAAGAGTGCTGCCGAGCTGCTGTGCTTAATGAATTGCCGAATGTGTTTGCTATCCTTGCGGGCAAAGATCCACTGTTGAGTCTCACTAAGCCTCCTTGATTTGTCTTGTTACATTGAGGTTAAGCATTTTATTACTCTGGTCTTTGCTCCTTTTTTTCCCCTGCACAGTTGACTTCATTATGTGGCTCCTGGGGGCCTTCATTTGCTTACCTATCCCTTTGAGGGACACCTAGCAAGTTGTTTGTATCTCTTTGGTTTTCCAGCTCGAAGCTAGAATTACATCTGTGGCGGGAGGTTTTATCGTGAAAGGAGAAATGGTTTGTTTTCAAAATTATACACAAGCATCGAACAAGATCACAGTGACATTTCTCTGGCAGCCACTTTGTTGGACAGTTAGGAGTGAGACCGGGGTTTTTCTCTCGCCGAGTGCCGAGAAGCATCACACCTGACAGCTGGCATTTGTCAGACATGTTCCTCAACTTACCCTTTTCGTCCCAACAGTCGGAAAGCTCTCGAGCTTGGTGGGTCGACGGCGTTATGGGGGGGATAAATGCAGCAAATGTCTTCCAACCTTTTTCCTGGCAATCTCTTGACAAGTGCCTGGCACCCACTCTTTTTTTTTTTAAACAGCAGCTAGGTGACAACAGCCTCCCTTTGTCATGTAAGGCTGAACTCTGCAGTTGTTCTTGACAGGTAAATGTCTCGTGAAACAGTCACAGAATAGAAATCATGGAGCTTGTCAGTTAAAGAGGGAGAGAGAGGGAGTTAGCGGTGCATGGGGAGAAGAGGGCGGTGTGATGGGATTGTTTCTGACAGCGATAGACGATGTGCCGCTGCCGTACCTTGTTGCATTAAGGAGCCGACTCCGAACCAGAAGCTGTTGAGGAGGGTGAAGTTGTTCTCCACCACGTCGGATCCGGGGTTGCAAGGATGCGCGTCGTACCACTCGTATGGGCTGAACCTGGGGATGAGGAAGGAAGTCGGAAAAGCTGTTATTTTTAGACGCAGGAATATCTCTGTTATCCTTCAGGAAGAATCTGAAAAAGTGAATCGCGGCTGCTTTTCCGAGAGTTACAGCTCTGTTCGAGTTCCTCCTTTGGTTCGGAGCGACACGGCTACAGTATTGATGCCTGCAGAAGCAGGAAGCAGTAGTCGAAGCTCACTAACTTCATATTTATTGTGACATGGCCGCAACAGTTGTGAGCTGTGTTGGATATTCACTCTGTTTTGGGCTCCACCTCCTCCTAATCTGGCTCTTTAGCTGCTACTCGCTCCGCTGCGTTCGCCAGTTAGTCGTTATCTTGCAGCCGGCGTACGCTCGGTTTATCGGCGTGGTTTTCCACCGAAAACAGCTGCCTGCTGCAAACCAAACAGACGAGAGCAGTAAGAGTGAATCCCAACATTAAAGCCGCGGGCCATAAAAACCAAGACAATGTGCTGACATTACAAAACAAGAAGCTCTGTAAGGCTACTAAAGGGGAAGTGCAGAGTTGGGTGATAGTTTTCTGCGAGTTCACAGTCTTTTGATCACATAAAAAGATTGACGAGAGCAGCTTTAGCGACGTTAACGTGTCGGGGACAATGCGAGCACCCATCCACACATTTCCCGATGTTTATATGCAGCCGTTTCTCTGGTTTTATAAAACTGTTATCGAATGTCACATGGGAACATTTTGAAATCATCCGGTCCTGCTTTAGCCTGAGCTGGAAGCCCCCCGACTATTCCTCATGCGCTCGGTGCTAAAGGTGACCAACGAGGCAAAAGGAATCGCATCTTTCAGAGAGTGTAAAATGTCATGTTTGAGAATGTGAGGCATTAAGACTGAAACCATAAAGCATGCATCTTTCCCAATCGCTGCCATTTAGTTTGACACCTGCTGCACACCTTTCACTGCACAAGCCATTTTCAAAGGCAGATTCTGAGATAAAACATTATAAATGTCACTTCTTTGCCCCCCCTTTAAAACGTATTTATATAATGTGAACAATCTTTATTCTCTGTGCTCCGCTGGGTCAAATTGGATCCCTTAGACTCTAGATAGTATCTCCCTAAAATGCGGCATATCCCTTACTTTGATGAGATTAAGTAGACAGATAAGTAACAATGGTGCACAACACTGGAACCCACGATGGGAAATGTACATATTGTCATACCTAGAAGATTTAAATGACGGACATGTGTGTTTAATATAGATGCACTTTACAGATTACATGCTGCAGAAATATTTCCTAACAAGCCGGCAGTTTATTTTAATCAGCACTGATGCACAGTCATGGAACAGCTCTAAACTGGAGTCTTTTCCAGCCAAAGCAATCAGACATCCGAGACAATACGAAGGTGCTTTTACTCGACGGGTTTTTATTCCTTGTGCATTAGAATAAACCACGCACACTAGTGTTTTCATCTCAAAGTGTTTCTCTTAACATTCATGTGGCCTTAATAATAATTTGCAGACATCAGAGAGGCCTGGGGCAGCTGTGGTGCAAATGGTTCTCCCTACCATTTCAATTTATTCCTTCAGTCTCATTTTGTTTTACTTTAATGTGAAATTGAAAGCTGTGGTCAAATAATATGTGATAATGAAGAGACATGGGGGGAAATAGAAAAAGGTTTCTTCTTCACTATTTTGAGTGCAATTTCTGCAGACAATTGACTAGCTCTCATGGACTCCTGCCTCACTGCTAATTCCTAAAAAGCGCTGTGAGGGTTAGCAGCTGTAAACTGGCTTCAGCATGCGAGCTGAACAACCTTTACAGAACTGTCTGCTTAACGACACTATTAGCTGCTGGCCGAGAGTGCAGCCTACACACTGCAGAGGTGGTGATCTGGAAACTTGGTGTCCAAACAGGACCAAAAGTCAAATCTTGTATTGAGTTCGTACGCCTACTTCAGCCCTGTGAAGCAACATTCACCACCATCTAATCATTTTGCAGTTAACATTTATTTTCACGCCCGTAAAAAAACAAAAAACTGTAATTTTTCTGTCCCACATGAATTATTTCACACGCAGCTCTTCTGCATCAATAGTTTATGTTTAGTGGCGAGATGTTAATACCCAAAGACACTCACATGTCACATATTTGGCTAAAAATAAATGTCTTCACATGCATTTTGTGTTGCTATGCCACTTACTCGAAATCCAAAATGCTTTTTCATTAAATATCTATCTTATAAAATGTATTATAATAATATTGAGGCTTTGAAATCCAAAGGCTGAATGAAATAGACGAGCTTGGATTTAATGTCGCTGGCCTTTTCTCTTTTCACAAGACTGTACTCTCTCCAACAATCCTAATATATTGCCTTTAAATCTGTTTTATTACAGTCAAACCAACATTTTTTATTATTATTATTATTTCTTTTTCAAACACAAGTCTCTTAATAATCTGTACTCTGCTTATATTTATGCAGTTATTTCTTTTTTTTCCAGATATTTCTTTATGCTTTTGAGTTATGTGTTGAATGAGAGAGGCCAAATATATTCTCTTTTTTAGATCCTCTTAAATCATCCTTTAGTTTAAAGGCGTAGCTCGATATATATGAACATAAAGGGCAGCAGCTTTTTTCCCCGTCGCATAAACCTTACAGTAAATTTTGCATGCCATTTATCTCCAGCTATGGACTAAAATGCCTTTTGCAGGAATACCTTACAACATGATTATTATGGAGCAGCAGAGCTTCTGTAAGTGTTTCCTGCCTGATGTCGTTGGTAATCTCTGTCCGGTCGCCCTCATATTGTTCGCCGTTTAGAGATTCTGCACCTCCCAGCTATCTAGGCCGGCCTCCAACAACAACAAAACAACAAGCTAATGCACCATTTAAATATGATTTTGTACTTATGCGAGGCCACTCCAGATTGAGTTTGGTCTCACGACAACGAATGGGGATAGAGGAGCGCAGCTGTCTGCTCTCGAGCCCCAGAAGGCCTTTCACTGCCTGCTTTTCTAGAACTTCCTCAAGCACCGTTTCCATGAGAGGCAGCAGGAAATAGTCACAATGATGCTAACAAGATATTCATCGTACTCATTAAAAACAAAAAAAAACATGTAAGTGAGATCCTTTTCAGTCAATCAAACAGATCACATCCATCCATAATAATTGCATGACTTATTACTGCCAGGAGTTAAGTATATGCTGATGATGAACTATAATCCTCTGATCAAATTTCACATCAGGTGTGTGTATTTTTCTCTCTTTGTTCTCCTGAATATGATCATTTCTTTCCCCCCTTTTTTTTTTGCTTCCGCAACTACTTCTTTTTTTTAAACGGTGGATTTAAAGTGCGGCGTTAAAGCTGCATCGCCAATTCCAAAGACATCACACAGGAAACAAGAAATTGCACCCCGAATGAGACTTTGCAAGTCAACTAAAGATTTTCCTTTTCCCATTCCTCCTCCCACTGCTGGGCTGCAGAGAGCCCATGCAGACATAACTGCCTTGATCACTACCCAGCAGCTAGCGCAGTGTGAGAAACCCGACTGGCGTACTCTGAAATCAGCCCGCCATGATAACAGACTCCATGATTGGGGTCTATTGAGAGACCTCGGCAGAGATGTACGAGGGACAAACAAGGTGTTTGACTTACCTGGCGATGACGAAGAGGACGCAGCTGACGCCCAGGTAGGCCAGGAGGATGTAGACCCAGATGTCGGGAGTCATGGGGTTCAGGAAGGAGAAGAAGCCGTTGTTGGTGGCGTTGGGTTTGCGGTACAGGATGCTGATGCCCATGCTCATGAAGGGCTTGGAGAAGTCGATGACCTTCTCACGCATGTAGGTGATGGTGAAAGGAGCCACTGCCAAGTCTGCTCTCTGCAGAGGGAAACACAGAAATACAGAGATTTGATTCCTATTTCCATGTTGGCATTGGGTTTTTTGGGGTAACGATGTCCGTCTGTTGGTCCACCTTTGGTTCCCAGAATATGAATCCAAACGACTTTGGTGATCCCCTAACTTTAGTCCTAGCATGAGAATGATAAAGGGAGGAGGGCCATGCCTTTCCTGAGAGGCCATTGTGCTTGAATAGCTGTCATTCTGCTTCATTGTTCATTTGTTTATCATGTATGTGTTTTATATATTTTATTTTGTATGGATGCTACCGTCTCCAGGTTTGTTCTCAATGGGACTTCCTGGTTAAATAAAGTTAATAAAGCTTTGTACAAACATCTAGTTTACTTCCTTAACTTGTCATTTAACACCACCATGAGATTAAAATTGAATTTTTTACAAAATGTGGGACAAATACCTGCAAAAAAAACAACCTTCCCATCAGGCTTAGCGCCCCATTCAGTTATTATAAGCAAACAAGGTTAAGATGGTAAATGTGCTTCATGTTAGCTTTGTCATCATGATCATGTTCGTGATCTTGAATCTATATATTATGTATGATTATACATTTGCTATTGTTAAATAATTGAAACAGAGCAGACCCAAGCCATGTCATTTTGAGAGAGCTTTTGCTTCATCCTTTTCAAACTCCAAGTATTAGTTTGAAGTTTGTGTAAATTATACTTTAAATTCCTATGTTTTGTATCATTGTTTATATGATTACTTGCCATGAGGTTCAAAATAAATGAACTGAACTGAACTTAGCATGCAAGCTCATTAAAGCCAGTGTGGCTTTTTGCTACTCGATATCATTGATGGATCATTGATGTATCACTGATGATTTAATGGGACGTTACAGCGGGGTGAGATCGGGGGTCGTCTTCTCTTATTTAAGTTTGGATACACAGCGTAATACGCGGCGGTGACATTCTCCGTAAAAGTGAAATATGTGTCTGCCCCATTAATGATGCCTTTCAGAAGAAGTGGAGACATCGCTCCAGAGTATCAGATCCCGTTCCATCTATGAAACCATTATTTAGTGTCAACAGCATGACGTATGACTGCATGCGGCATTATGCAACGGACGCGGCTGAGCCTGACAGATAAGTTGCCGTCACCGTTATATGCGTGCGGCTGAATATTCAGAAGGTTAACACACACACACACACACAGACACACACACACACACACACACCTCCCCTCCACCCCGGCTGGACAGGAGGTTAATGAAACCAGCTGCTTGGTTCACGCTCGGGTAGCTCCTTCCTCCGAGAAACGACACAACTCACAAAGGGAGGCTTTCTTTTCTTCCTCCACACCGAGCCCCGAGAGAGGAGCAGGGCTCCTTCATACAAACAGTTCATCACCAAATAAAACCAGACCTCGCACTTGCTTTCGGGTCTTTATGCAGAACCATCAGGGCTTGCTGCTTCCAGAAGAACACGTAACCTCAATGCGGTGAAGAGGCACGGAGCTGAACGATGCCGCCGTGTCCTGCATGCTTCGTGTGAACTGATGAATTGTAGCGTACGGCACCTTTTAGGGTTTTTTAACACCTGTAAATATGTTAAGGCTGTTCTTAACATGAGTTTAAAGTTGAGATTGAATGAAAAATGCCTTTTGAACTCTTTGATCACATCGCCCTTCATCTTAAATTCCAAAATATTTTTCATATTTGTATATCAAAATCCAATCTTTTCTTCAAAATGTTGCGTTTGCTTACGTAAGCTGGTAGCAACCGTTTTCAACCAGTGATTTAATGACATCCATACATCAATCAAACTGCAGTTTTTAGTGATTGGGAAGTGTGGAGACAGCTCTGTATCACCCAACATTTAATGCCTGCACACTTTTTGGATTCCAATGTGAACAAAAGATGCTAACTTCCGTTTCACTGGGACTTTAACTTCCCCGTGGCTTGAACAGGTCTTCCCCTTAGATTCACGTGATAACCGCCACCCAGCAGCAAACAAAGGTCAAACATTTCCAATCTGAGTGTGGCGCTGCAGTTTACGAACTCCCGTGGTCAGCGCCGCGGTGGCTAAATACACGTTGGCCTCTGCAGAGATGGAAAGATGGGGGGGTTAAAAAAAAAGGAAGAAAAGCGATGCCTCCTGCAGCGCGTCTGCTGTCTCTCTTAAACTATTCAAATTTGTACATCACATACCGCTCCCTCCTGTTCTCCGCCGCCAACTGCAGCTTTGAAGCGAACCTGCCACTCAGGCGGAAGATCAACCAGCGTGCCGTCGCAGACGTCCCGGCGGTGGGGCTAATATTGCATGCCGCATGTTCTTGTTCTGCTCACTGCTTAGGCACACAAACTGGGCACAATCAAGATCACCTGATAGCGGAGCCCCTGCTGCCTCATGCCACATGGCTCTGTGTTATCGGGGGTCTGCAGATGGTGGGCTTAGTGGTGTTCCCCCTCCAGACCTCCTCACCCGACGGTAGCCGAGAGCATTCATGAAGTTACAACTAGCGTGATCCTTGTCTTTCCGATCCAGCGTTCGCCACCTGAGCATCGATACAATGAGCTGATTTCTCATTTTGTGCTTTTGTGAACTGATTAACAGCATCGGGCACATATTCCACACAGCTTCCACGAAGGGTTTTTTTATCCCGCAGCACGCCATCGTACAGTCTTTCTATGCAATCTGCAGCATGCACTCCCAATGCAGATATAAGGGCTGTATAGCACGTGGATATAGGGCTCTGCTTTTGCTCCCTTTCTCTTTTTCTTGTGAACATTTTGCACCAGGAGAGCACACTGTGATGAACTACACAATGGTCACCGCGGGATGCTGAGGGAATACAATGAAAAGGTCTGATTTGCCAGTTGAACGTGCATTCAGAAAGGATGGATGGAGTGAGTGGATATGCCATTATGCAATGCAGGCTAATACCAAACTATACAAAAGGCTCCGAATGATGAAGCAAACGCAATGCAATCAAGCAACTATTGCTTTGCATCAGCGGTGCATTCAGAGCACGGCGGCCCGGGGAATCGACTTTGACAGGCGGGGACGGACACGTTTGCTGCTGAGGCACTTGAACTTTCACCCCTTTGCAGCTACGGGTCAGCCACTCTCGCCGGCAGGTCATCCTGCTGTTTCAGAGCAAAATTGCAATCGCACCATTCGCTTGTGGTCACGTGCTCGCCTCAATTCCAAAAAAAGAAGACCTACTTTCTGTGTAGACAATAATAATATGTGTCTGTCGAAGGAAACACACGATGTGCTAAGCGGGCTATTAACATTTTGCTTCACAGCATGATTAAAGTGATCATCTATTGTGACTAAATCAACTTTAACAAGGCCTGTTGCATCATTTAGCACCTTCCAAACAATGCCCTTTGGCACCACAGTGAGCTTTGTGCCAGCGCGGAGGACGATAAAGGCTGCGTGCTCCACGATGCTAAATCGCTGCACTCGGCAACGTGGCAGTTTTTCTCATAAGCGGCAGCACAAAGTATCATATGCATCCAAACATCACCTTCTCTTAATTAAGTGCAATACAGAGGCATTTTAATTAACTCGCCAGTTGTTATGTGAACACCATGTCAGTCAAATGTCCTTCTGTTATTCTGGAATGGAAATGTGATTTTTGTCATTTTGACTGTTTTTAATTGCAACAAACGAGATGTGAGCAGAGAGTGTTTGTAGATAGAAAGATAGAGGTTAACAACATGTAGAATACTGAGTCAGGTTAACTGTATGTGTGCAAAAACAAGTGAGGATTTATGAGTCAATAAATACATTGGAATACATAAGTGGAGAAAATAATTTCAATCAATCTTTATACGACAATAATAATAAGATTATAGAATATTAGCTAGTCAGTCTGACCGATTCAACTAAACTGATCTACTAAAATAAATAAATAGAATGAATCGTTTTGGCTTCACCAATAATTGATATAAATGCGTTATATCTTATAAATGGTGATTCTTAATTATGATTAATATTTTAAGACTTTTAAGACACTCTCTCCCCTGTCAGCATGTAGCCTATTGGAAGACATTCAAAATAACTTAGCAATGTTTAATTACATTTTTGTATTCAGCATAAAATATTATGCAGGACTACTTTTTTATAGAATAAATATGTTAATTCTGTTGTCTGTTTATTTTTTCACCTTTCAGAAGAATACAGATAGTCTCACTCGCATTATTGCATGTTTATTTCATGGATATAACATTTGGTTAAAAGTTACTGAATCTAATCGAATCGAATCGCTGTGAAGCCAAAGATTTACACCCCTAACATTAGCAGTTTCAGTGTTTGTATAAATGTATATGGATGTTGATTTTTTTTTAGTTTGTTGTGATTTAAGAAGTTTTGAATATCTTTTTCATTGAATGGTTCAGATTGTCGTTTTTGTCGTTTTGAGTCTTTTCCCCGCGTTGCCGCCTCTCTTCATAGATTTCACCACTGTGAGATGATGCATCGTCTTCTGTTCCTCCAGTGTAGTAGAATGCTTTCCTGACGGTAGTTTGGGCTTCCATTAGAGACGTGGTGATGCGTTTACGTGACGTGAAGTCTCGGCACAGTGTTTGGGGATGTGCAGCTGTGATTTATGACGGTGCACTACGTGGGATGACAGCATGGATGCATGAGCCTCGTGGTTAACCCCCGTTTTATCAGCTCAAACCACCGTTTTCTACCTGAGACCTTATCTTAACTAACCTTTTTCTTTATTTCCCCCCAAGTAAACGCACTGATGCCCAATAAACTGTTGCACATCGTATCTGTCTGCATTACAATGTGGACCGCTGGCTTTTTAAGAGGTTAATATAAAGTAGTTATGAATACACATAGGAGAGATAACATATATGACAGCAGCAGCCCTTCTCTAACTCTTTGTATATGGTTCACATGATGAATGCATTTCATGCTGACCATATATTCCATACATTTTAGATTTGAATAAGATAGACATATAATAAAGTAGTATTTTACAGTTCTTGTCCTAAACTTTGTTAGGTTGACGTTTACTCTGAAGGAATCTTTAGCCATAGCAGCCAAGTCCTATCATTCCAGGGTCACATCTCTTGACCTTGAGTTAAAGTTTATGTTTCAGGTCCACTGAATCACGATCAGTTTATCCGTACCGACAAGGGGGGGAGGAAAGCGCTGGACCACAAAATAGAACCCACTAAAAAACCCAGCGAGCCGACGCCATGCGCCCTTGGTCATGCGATAAGGAGCAGTAAAAGCAATAACTAGCTGTGTCGATTGTAATCTCCACTTCTGCTGCTATTCACAAAGGCAATAAACCGTCAACAAAAGCTTAAATATATATGTGTATTCTCAAAATGCATGTTTGAATATGTGGTAAAACTGTCTTGATCATCCAATTAATCATTTCTCTCGTAAAACACAAGAAAATGGAGCTGCTAGTTTGTGTTTCCATTCATATATACAGCATGCTCAGTCCAGAGATCTTCACAAAATGCATGCAAAATAAATCAATGAAATCTATTTGGCTATAAGATAATGAACACGTTCTGCCTTTAAACTAAGAGCAGTCCAATACACAGAGCGTGTTTAACGATGGAGCCGGCATTCCCTGCCTTTAATAGTCCATTTGTTCCCTTCAAGGTTATTGTTATTAACATGGATGTAGCGAAAAGCTCGGCTGGAGACAGAAAGTGCTGCAGTGGGAGCCCACCTCTCCCAACCCTTTCAGCACCAAGCCATTGACTCCTGCCATACGATTCCCTGCACTAAATGCCACTTAAGCTATTACAAGTTTTCAGCTGAGTACAGCGCTGACCCGGCGGGGCTGAGGACAAAGAGAGAGCACTGACAGGGACACTTATGAAATGCCAGCGGAGAATTGCCACCATCATGTCGCTGCGAGGCCGTTTCATGGAGGCTTTGAGTTTGGAAAAGACGTCTGCAAATGCCCGCCGAGCCTCCGCCGGATGATCCTATGTTCTTCCTGCATCCCTTAAAATCTATATATCCGCGGTGCTCATCCCGGTCCTCATCCAGCTGGAGGAAGCCGGGTTTGGCTCGCCGAATGACATCAACACACTTGTAACTTTTAGGCAACCTTGACATAATTGTGCCATAAATGTAACTGACAGCTTTGCAGGCTCTTCCTGACTCGTACTCAATCATAACTATATCACTGCCCACACAGAGGACGTAACCTTCACTTTGGTTCAATGGCATGCTTTTGTAAGTTCGCGTGACGATGTAAAACATATTTTTTTATGGCGTGTGAAGCTGCATAATTGTTTAAGAGACGCCGGCAGATAATAAAGAAATAGTTTGACATTTTCTTCGAGCGAGATGAGAAGATTGATACCTCTCTCACGTTGGTGTAATTAAATATGTAGCAGGTGATTAGCTTAGCTTAGCATAAAGACTAGAAACAGGGAATCAGCGCCTCCAAAGCTCACTAACTAACATGATTCCTCATTTGTTCCATCACAACATTAAAAACTAATTATGTCCTGGACTATTCCTTGGATGAGAGCATTCACTTCTTTGGGTTGCCTGGCAACCGTTAAGCTACTTGGCAAAACCCAAATAAGCATATTTCCAGACGGAGGATTTTATCCCTCACCAAACATTTCCACGGTACACCATACAGTCTTTTTAATGCATTTTACAGCATGCAATCTCAATGCAAATACCAGAGAGCATGCCAGAATACGCCACCTCTAAAATATAAAAACAAATCACCATTCGAGATATGATAAGGCCCCTAAAGGCGCTTCTTTTTCACACTAATAATAATAATCAACACAGTTTCAATCTGGCCTTCGCTGGCAAAACACTGTTCCTTTTCTAAGGAAATGTGAAGCAGACGATATGAAACTTACGTGCTCGATGAGTTCCCGTATCATGCCGTTCCACTGGCCCTTCTCGTCCTGCGAGCCGTACCTCCCGTCGGGCACCAGGCGGATCTCATAGGTGAAGCCCAGGACGGTGGCCAGCTCTTTGAGCAAGTCGATGCAGAACCCTTCGAAGCGGTCGTTCCCAACCAGCGCCTTGTCAGACTTCTTAAGCATGACGTATGGCTCCTCCTGCACGGGCCCAAAACATCAAATGAAAAGCAACGTCGAGGTCAGCGCTTTCAATTTATTCCGCCGCGCGCCACTTAATTGAAGCAAAGTGATCCGAGCTGATGAGTCGCTGTTGCATTTAACGGGCGGTGACAGCGGCTTGGAGCTCGGCGAGTGTTAAAATATGAAAGATGGCGGAGCTTTCCTCCCTGCATTGATGTGCTAACGCAAAGAGACCTGAGCTAATTTAAGGGCCGTGATGTAAAGTGTCTCGCTGTAGTGATGGCGATGCTCATAAAATGAGTGTTTACCCTATCAGTGTTGGCCGCGGGCGCCAAGCTCCTCTCTCCCCCCCACGCCGCCGCCGCTGTGCGTTGACCTATATAGCCGGTGTGCAGGTCGGTTTGTTTTATGGTCAGGTAGCTCGCACTCTTTACTGGCCTGCAATATCCTGCCTGGCTGCTCATAATTTGGGGCGATATAAAAGCTTGATTAGGAACAGAATGCCGCGGTGAAATGGAACATGCTCACGATGTTGCCTTCCTCGATTGACGGCGGCCTCCGAGGGAGAGCGGCGCCGCAGACGCCTGCAGTGGCAACCACTAACGCACAATAGCTCATCAATTATTTCCTTTATTTAGGGCCGTTTACCGTTCGCCTGCCAGATGAACTCGCATGTCCCGCTGTGCATTTGAAAAACATGCTCATGTCCATTAATGCAAGGGGCTGGAATGCAGTTTATTCCCCCCACCATTAGCCAGATGTATAATTTACACACTGAGATCAGAAATAGCGTAATTGATTCTCTAGTGGAGGTGGTCCTTGGTGTTTTTTTCTTTGTAGCTTGTGTGGCACGAAGTCAAAAAGGTGTGAGAAAACAGGCAGCACTCGCATTCCCTCTGGGATTGGTTTTTCATGGACACAAAAATGCACTTTTTGTGAGTTCAGTTTCCTGAAACTAACATTAAACGGGACATAATTTATCCCGTAAATCCAAACAAAGCGGAGGAAAAACATACAGCAAACGATAAAAAAAAAAAATCTTCAATTGTTTGCTATAAAAATGTGAAGCCACTTTGGACACCATAATTAGGAAGGGCTTCTTAAATAAATAATAAGTTATGAATACTTGATGACAATGCATTTAGAGAGCGGGCGCTTAGCCACAAACTTTGCTCAAGTTGTCCAATTAACTTGATCAAAAAAGTTTGCATGTTAAGGGGAAAAAAGTCATTACCATCTGTTTCTAGCCTTCCAATTTTTTTGTGTGCTATTCCCCAAGGTTTGGACTCAAATCAAAGTGTTTATACCAGTTTCTCCCCTCGCAGTCGCAGCATGGGCGTGCAGAACCCGACGAGGAGGGAGGTGGGCTCGTGCCATTACAGGCAATGGAGTGCAAACAATTAATGTAAGGGGGAAAACACATTAAGTGCCTTAATCTCCTCCAGAAAGTTATCACTATAAAGCTGTCAGACGTCTCGTTCACGCATCGCCGCAATCAGTTTGATGCAACGTCGTTACACTAAGAGGGGAGATTGATATCCAAGTTGAAAACTCTCTTTGGCAATTTGAAAGTGAGCAATTTTTTTATCATCTTAAACTAATGATTCCCAACGAAATGGCAAATTGGGGAACGTGTCAGAAACACTCAGATGCACTTTTTATGGGTGAAAATAAAATGATCTAAAATCCTTTTTAGGTAGCTTGTAACTGAAAACACATGAAGTACTAACACATCTGCATTAACACCACTATAACTACAACATGAAATCAGCCACGACTGGCACTTCCTGGTGCAGCAGTTCAACGTCGAACCGCTTAAATCCCCGTTTGGTTTCTCCTCTTGAGGCAGCATTAACATAAATGGCACCTGATAGGCATTAATTACGCGACACCTCGACCTCACTTGTCATAATTACAGCCTTGTGGTCCAATATCGGCGTAATGATAGTGTTTGTGGTTGTAACTTGTATATCCGCGGTGAGAGGGTGCAGGGGGGGTCGACCCTCAGCACCCAGTGACAGTGTTAAACACATACAAGCAGGGATGATGATGTGGGATCTTTCTGTCTGCACATGTAATTATTGTGTTCTCTGGAAGAGTTCATTCTGCAGAACTGTCTCCTGCTTTGTTTTGTTTTTTTGTTTAAAACACGCTCCTGATGTGACTTAAAGCTATAAACCCATTCAGTCTATCAGCCGTAGGCCTGCATAGAAACTGACCAATGGGAGCCATTGCTCCTTACCCTCCATCCAATCCCCTCATCTCCCCTGCTCCTCGTCATCCCGCCTCGTCGAATCGTGGAATTCTGAGGGGAGGGGTTTGGTTGGGGGGGCGGGACCATAGCTTTAATGAATCTGATAGGCTGATAATTGAAGAGACTGTTCCTAAATCTTTCAAGCTTCCCGTTCTCACATAGCATATATTATAATGGAGGCGGCAGTTTTATAATTTCAGATTTTTTGTCGCCCTTGATTATTTTTTTTGTCTCTGGCTTTTATCAGCTGCAGTGAGCTAGCTAATTAAGCTCACGTTAGCTCCACCAGTTGGTTGGAAGTGCTGTCTGACTTCTTAATGTTCTCAGCTGTCTGGTTTCAAAACTCTGGAAGAAACGTCTCAGAGGACGGCGTGGAAACCCGGAGTCCTGCTGCCACCTCACTTCTTCTGTCGCTCCTAAAGTAGCGTCATAATAAACAGTGGTAATGATAACTAATAACTATAATAATCAACTAATAATCAGTTGGATGCAATCCAGATAAATCCTATGTAGTCCATTTTAAAAATACTCAAGATGGTTACGTACATGATCATATTAATAGAGTGAGACTAAAGCTGAACACCCCAGATAAAAATAACATAGTTTGTTTTTATAGAAGTCAGAAGTTTCACTTTTAAAGCAACGTCAAATAAAAGGAGGAAGAAGAAATGTCAAAGCGATTTGGGGTTTTACATTTACCAAATCAAAACATAAAGAGCCACTAACATTAGCCTCGACTCAAGTAAAGGACACTCCCATCCAAACTCTTTTGACTGCTGAGTATCACTGTTGGTACAAAGCTATTTTGGACCATTTCTGTTTGGCAGAAGGTTTGAGTGAATGTGGAATATAGTATGTGAAATCTATGATTTTTATATATGTGTCAGTTACAAGAAATTTAGTGCACAACTTCCTCATTCTGCTATAATTATCTCGTACAATGTGGCTGATGCTGCTCAGTATAAGACTTTGTTGTAGAGCTTGGATTCCAGTGTTTTATGTGGAAGGAAACCCGAGGAGACGTGAAGGGTAGGAGATGTATCCGGCGGGCTACAAAGGTGACCTACCAGGATGGTGGTGATGACGAGGGAGCGGTTGGCCAGCGAATCGGTGATGTTCATCCCTTTTCGCTTCGGCACTTCTGTGATGTTAAGACCTCCCGATGCACTCCACTTCCCCACCTGCGGAAGATGAAAAGCGTACAGCTAAGTGTTCTGTGTCTGTTGCTGTGCCGTGACCGCAGCCCCCCCCCCCCCCCGTTCCCCCGGCTACCGGTCCCCCACATTAGTGCCAGGTTGAACACATCTCCGGCAGCATTAGATGATTGGCTGAGTCACCTTTATTTCAGCAGGCCGGGTTGTTTTGGAAAGCAGAGGGTACGTAGGTGTGTGGCGGGCAAATCAAGGACATTGTAGAACTGTACGTTAAAACAGAGTTTACACACACTTTTTTAAAATATGAATCACCTTATTTTCAAACTAAACTATGCCTTTTTCATGCATCTGTTTGCCCCTTTTTTTTATAAATCGGTCTAAGTATAGACATAATGATATATTATATTAATAATGATGATTCATTATCATTTGGTGGTCTAAATGTGCATGAAAAACAAATACAAGACTAAACAATAAGGCTAAAAGCAGCAGAGCATGGTTCCAGTTCATGTGAATGGCGTTACGGCACGGGGCTGCAGGTTGCATTACACTGTAAAAGTAATTTTGCTCCACAGTGTCAGTGAGATAAACCAAGAGATTTGAAGAAATAAAAGGATTTATACATGCGAGAAGCCCTCCGGCTAAAAGCAGCCGGAGACACACTCTGGAACATATCGTTAGCACAAATAGTCCTGTGGCTGTCGGTAACAATCTCTGTTTGCAAGTGGAGCCCTCCGCCGAAGCCTCCTCCCATCCCTCCCCGTCCTCTATGCAGACGCAGCTTTGAGTATTCACTGGGGTTCGTGCTTGACGTGGATCCATTTAAAGACATGCAGCCCCCCCTTTCCAAAAAAAAAAAAAGCATGGAAATCGTCTGTTAATGTCCTCCCTGCCTAATTCGGTGAGAGGCATATGCTCCGATTTGAAAAGCACATTAGTTACAGCGTGTCACACAACCAAAGAGGACTCCAGGAGAGAGATTTAAAAATATCTGTGAATGCTTTCCGCTTTGCAAAATTCTTCTTCTAATTGAACCCAATTACAATTAGCTCAATTCATCAAACACGATTAGCACAAATATTTGATTCAAAAGTTATTTACTCATGCGGCCGCATGGGGAGCGTTGGGGAAGTGGCACTCTTAGCATGAGCCCGAGCTCCAACTTGGGCTAATATTCAATTACAATGGATTAGTTGAGAAAATTCCACATCTTAACCGGCTCAAACGGTTAAAGCCGATTCCACGGATATATATATGGATCGCTAACATGCTCGAGCGTGGGATTTGTCAGAGGCACAATGTGAAGACGCTAATATGGCATCAAATACTTATTTCTTTATTTTTTTTGCAAGATGAGATGCTTCAACTTAATTGACCGCACGCAGGATAAGATGCCGGTGAAATCGAGAAGAAGAGTCATTTCAAAGCGGCAGCGTTTACAAGCTCTATTCTTGTTCAGAAGGGTTACAAGCTGAGAAGCCGCTGCTATTATACAGTCCTGAGCCTTTAGGGAGTACTTGAGGAAGTCATAATGGGACTTATCCCTATTTGATGTATTCATAATGTATGAAAGCCCTCTAGTAGAGAAAAGCTGTTATAGTCCAGGGGGTACTTTGCCTTCCAGTGTAATAAAATAACTTCTACATTACCAACCTTTTTAGTTGGTTTTTATGTAAAACATGTTTACACAGCTCATTACCACCAAACAACATTTTGGGCATCACCTCAAATTATCATTAAGAGAGGCTGCAATTAACACCCTAATGTGTACCCTAATCCAATTTGCTTTATGACCCACTAACTTATGCTTATGTTGAAACAGCCAATTTGCTTCCTTGTTAGGAGGTAAATGATACTGTCAAATTTGCATTATTTGTTCCACACCAGGAGGGAAATCTGAAATGTATTTGCGAAATCAATAAACCGTTAAATTCTTTTTTGTTTTGACTTATTTCGTTTTTGTTGTCCTTGTGCTTTTATTTCCATCTCAGCAAAAAACTGTAAAAATGTACCTTTTCGAGTCCTTCCTCCTTCAGACTGATGATGTCCAGGTCGAAGTCGGTGCGTAGACCGCTGCTCTTGTTGAAGGACAGTCTCCCCGTCAAACCATCCCAGTGGGACTGCAAGAGAATATATCTACATATTTATATTCACTCAAACTCATGAAGTCACTTTTACATCACCAACCAATCAATACATTTTGGGCGTTTCCAACGTCTAAAAGCCAGATTTTGCGGCTGTAGTTGACATCGTCCCCCCAACATTGTGACACACTTGCTGTCTTACATTTACATATAACAAAATATTTTGTAGACATTACAACATGACAAAAATAATAGTCAAATGAGCCAAGAGAAATGTAACACAGCTGTCAACAAAACACACACACACACACACACACAGATCAAAAGTACAAACACTAACCGTACATTTGCTTTTTTTTATTTTTTAATTACATTCTCCATCTCAACGCCTCCAACGCATTTCCCCTCCAGACTACGGAGTTAATTAACAACCATCGTCTTTTGCTTGATTCCCCATGGGGGGGAGGGGATGGGTGGGAATGACACAAAACTGCCCCCATTACGTTCCCTGCTACCCCCCACCTCCACAGATGTGTTCACAACAGTCTACCTGTTCATCTCACTCTTATGCTAATGCAGGTAGCTGTCTCACCACTGATGACACTAAGGCTTCTCACCTGTGTCTGATTATCATTGTGCATTTTAGTGTAGCCCTGGCGTTTGTGCGATTGCGTGGGGGGAATCCTTCTCAAAATGTTGAGCCAAGACTTATTTTTATCTTAGTCATTTACTCATTTTTTCTTTCTGCAAATAGATTTTTAATTTGTCTTTCATCCCTCTGTGATGCAGGCACTAGATCTCCACTAAGTATTTGTACGGCGGAGCAATCAATCCCCGCGTGCAGCGCTTGTCTGATATTTAAAGTACAAACTGTCACAACCCTACGGGCTCCAGCCCTCGCTTGTCTTCGCTGTCGCTTATCCAGCATCCGCTGGAGAAGTTTGGAGGCTTCAAGGAGAAATCGGTGGCACTCTCCTCCTTCAAACACCCCGATACCTCGTTCTGTCTGGCCTATCGCCACCGAGGTGGGCGGCATGTTCAAACAGCACTAATTCAGAGGGTGACATAAATGCCTCAGCCACATCACATCCGAAGGGCCAATTCGACCTTCAGAACATGTCAGACTCCTGTCTAGGAGAGCGTAAATCAGACCGGAGTAAGTGTTTTCTAACGGAACACTACGGAATGTTTGGATAAGGAGGGTGCAAGAATATTTCACTGGCCGCTAATGTAGCTGCTAATAGGACAACTCCCTGGTATAGCTAACAATGCTCACCCTATGTACAACACACACACATGAGACATTGTTTGTGCATTGTAATGGTATAGGCATTTGCCACGTCGTGTTTGCATATTTGGCAGACAAGCCGGTATTGCTGCTGAACACACACACACACACACACACACACACACACAATAGCAATCATGGATGTTGTGCCAGTTGGGGATGTGTAGCTGAGAAACATTATAATAATAGGGGGCATCGCATTTCAGAGCACAATTTTACACTTTACCGAACACATTCTTGGTATTGTAATGGATAGCAGACACATCCTGAGTTCCTGACTTCCAAACATAGCACTCACAATAACGATGCAGTAATAATGTTGTTGATTCGTCATTATAAACTGATGGTTACACATTGTAAGTCTAGTTTTATATACAGACAGGGATGCTATAGGCTTTACCAAACAACACACTGGAAATCTGATTATATTTTAAATTCAATTTGTGACCCTCTTCCTTATTTACAAAGTCGTGAGGGCTTGTTAGGGAGCCCCACCTGTATCCATAGAGCCGGGGTTACAATGGTCTCACACAGGTGTATCTATCTAACAGGCCTCAGAGAGGGAATGCATGATCGCTGTCAACCTTTCTGTCCAGAGTAGCCAAGAGACACACAACTAATAAAACCACAGATAGCTGTGGGCAAACCAGCCAACAACTGTCTTCGTGGGCTGCACTAAGGATCACAAGCACCTTCCTTTAATCCTGACTGGCCCCTTTTTAGTGCAATGCACCGACTTCAAGAAAGTCCTGAATAAACATGGGGTGTCTTCTCCGAAACAGAAAGGAGGGAGAGGAACCAGGAGGCTTTAAAACATCTCTCCTACCCCTCCTATCTTTGCAGCTCAAGGGAAAATGGTTAGTGACTATCAGTGAAAAGCATTGGAGATAAAGGACAGCACTGTGGAAGATCAGCCTTTGCTCTCTCTCAAGGAAGCCTGCTGGTGGGTTAAAAAACAAAAAAAAAACCTTAGAGGAGCCACAAGCGGTGGTCATTTCAAACCATCCACTCACCCACACAGTTCCTTTTCAAAGCGGATGCTTTAGGGGGCATGAAAGGTTATATTTCCACACGAGGAGCCACACACTCATGCCGCTGTACACCTGGGTTGAAGGTGCAGGTCAGTGCACCTGCAGCATGTGAAAGAGAGTGCTTACCCACTGCTCTTTCTGATTAAATGAAAAGTGCAGGCCGGGCAGTGGGACAATATGGAAAAATAGATTATGTGTGATTTTAGTGACATCTGAAGGTGGCCACAATGGCAGCCTGCTCTCCATTTGGCCCTGGTTCTTCAGTGTTGGAGTAACTTTTTAAACATCTTTCATGTCTTGATGGAGAATGATGCTGTCATGCAGTGGATAAGTGAGCTCAGGACATCAACGGCCTCATCCCGGCCAAAATAGTGAAAAATGCATGGCCTGAAGTACTCAAATACCGCCAGGTTGCCTCACGCCGAGGCACGTAAACCACCAGCAGAGACTTGGCCTATGCAGGGAGACGATCTTTGGATGAAGTCATGGGTGCTGAACAGGAGTTGTCAGCCATTTTGCTAATGATAAGTGGATGAGGAAAGAGGTACAGTATAGACAGCCCCCTCCCGCAGCAATCATTCTGATTGCTCTGTGGGTATATGCAAATGTGTGGGGGATCCTGGTTAGAAGGTGAAGCCTGTGTAAAATACAGTAGATCCGTGAGGTTAATGCTCTAATTTTGCGATAATTGCGTTTATTAGAGGGAAAAGCAAAGTGGAAATTCCTACCATTTATAAACCACAGGCGGAACAAATAAAAACACAAATCACTGTGTTGTTTGAACAAATCAAGATACAAATAGTTCCGTCTCTGCACGCCTCAAATCTGCCATTTTGCACAGTCTTGTTTGTGTATTCTGAGGCACTGTCAGGCTCTCATGTTAGATTAAATAAGAGCCGACTACACTAGTTGTGCTTTCAAAAGGTTACAGTACGAGCTTTTCTGGAAAATAGGTTATGAATACGGGGGATTTATAAAGCTGACAACAACAGCGCTTTGATGTGTCTATCTGGTCTCCGTTGGCTTTGTGCACGGATGTGATTGATTCGCCGGGTAAATATCCAACTCCCGAATGACCACGCGGTCCTCACTCCACTCCTTCTGTCATGTTTCGCCACTCAATCAGCATTCTCTCATATCAATAATCACATAGCAACGGGGCAACAAAGGCCGTCCCATCACCTCTTTGATGAAGCTCATGAAGCGTCCTCCGAATCTCCAGGGTTTGTGGCGGTGGCACTGCAGCGAGTTCACCGTCATCTGCGGCGCGTGCTGGTACGAGACGGACACAATGTGGACCGCGTCGTAGGTCAGAGCCGCATCTGTCTGGAATAAGGGGTGAACATTAATTCAGCTGATGTCTGCGGAAGGACATGAGTAGTAGTTTGGTCACCGGTAACCCGATCGCCACACTGATGCAGAGCCATCTAAAGGAATCCATACCGGACTGTGCAGACTTACACTTTCATGTCACATACATCATTTATAACCTTCTCATACATAATTAAAGAATGTACATCTTATACAACATACCAACACCTTGTTTGTTAGGAATATCGCTTTTTGTGTGTCTTGTTTCCATAAATGACATGTCATTTGGACTCGATACCTGGATTTCGGAAAACAGCATACAATTATTTTTGGCCTTAATTGGCGAGGTAAATAAGGTTAATATTTCTGACATGTTACATAGTATTTAACAAATAGTATTATTTCAGTAGTCTGTTACAGTCTGAGTTCTGCACCAGAACATCCTGTAGGTAATGGTATGAATTCAACAAGCCCTGGACGACATCCATAAATATCTTCTGTTTTGATGGCATAATTACATATTTTTTCTTGCTCTGTCTCGTTCCAAACTGAGCTGCATTGAGTTTGATATTTGGACAGTCTGGCCGGCCGGAGTATGCCAAAGTCCCTCTCATTTTTCTGGAAACACACTGAGAAAATGGTGCATTATCCATTATTAACTATCCATTTGAAAAAAATTGGCCGTAAAGGGATGCACCTGGTCTGAAACAATGGGAACGATACGTCCGAAGGATAATTGGTGCGAAAAGGGCCGAATGAATGTTCTCCGCTGCGTTATACGGCCCCCGTCTGAACCGTTAAAAACAGAAGATAACCCGGTGGATTTGTGCTATTCTTGCCATTATCTGACCCTTCCATCAACACGGATGAAGAGGACCAGGAACGTTCTCCTGACAACTCTTTTCGGTCTTCCAGCCTCCAGACTACATCCCTGAACTCTGAACCTGTTTCGGTCCCACGTGGATCATCCTGGTTGGTTCCAGAGTCCAGGTTGAGGTTGCAGGGCGATCGAGCGCTTTCCGTACCAGCCCCTCCTCTTTGGAACAACAGTCCATGTATTAGTGATCTGCTGACACGTTTCAGATTTGAAATCCTGTCTGCAGAAACATTCTTACAGACTAGTCGTATTTGTTTAGACAGTACAGCTCCGTTACGCAACCCGCTGGTTTTTAAGTTTAACTTCGTCTACCTGTTGGATGATTTATTTGTGATTTTCTCTTTTATGCGTTTTTTTTTCAACTGTCTGCTTGAAGGGTTTTCTTTTTACCACTCATGTTTTCTTCGTTTTATGCCGTCGCGCGTTGTCCTTTTTGAGACCCCGTCTATAGATAAATGAAACGCTGAGTTATGCACATACCTTGCATGTGTGATTCGGACCCTAAAGAAGAAATGAGTAATGAAGAAGCACACAATTCCAAGACATATTGGTTATAATGATGAAACCACTTTGTAAATCACCTAAAATCTGCATATTTCTTATTCAACAGTTAGTGTGAGTGTAGCTGCATGTGTTATTGCCCATAATAAAGTAGTTGGTGGGAGTAATGGCCATCAAACAGTTTCTAAAGGGGTATGCTGTTAAGCTTGAAGCCATTTCCTAACGGGGGCAAAAGTCTCTGAGACAGATTGACGTTTTTGTGACTGACTTTAAGACGGAACAACACAGAAGTAATAAAACATACCGTCATGATGCCCTCCAGGAGGCCCGAGTCGGGTTTGGGTGGAATCTGCCTCTCCATGGACCATTTCTCCACGATGGACGCCACCTGGGGATTGTCCACGTTGAGGATGCGAAAGCCGGTCATGTTGACACCACAGAAGCGATACGGCTCCAGGTCAATGGCCATCAGGTCCTTTTGAGAGACAGCAGCAGTGAATGATGGAGTCTAGCTCAGACTGAACATCCTTGTTTTCATCCTGGCTGCTTACTCTCACATGAAAAGAGTGACGCTGATGAAACAGATGCTATATGAGGGCCAAATAGAGTGAAAGGGAGGAGAAACAGTAGTTGTCGATGTCAAAATGGGGAGATTTAAGCGCGGTGTCTGGAAGCGGCGTCTGTGTAATAAATGAAATCTAAAAAGGCTCTGGTGGCGGAGTCGCTTCTTTTCCTGCTGGCAAACCCTTTTAGAATTGACAAATTGTTATTGTTTTCGTGCCCCCGCGATAATGAATTACACCACAGAAACCACAAGCTTGTGGTGTATTTTGTCTTTCTTAATCATGTTCATGTGAAAGAATCTTTATAGGCACACATTTCTTACTTGGGGAAGATGTATTATTGTTTGTAGCTCAGACAAATTAAAGAACAAGAGTGATAGTAATTAAAAAAGAAAACGCACACATTTCCTCGGATCATATTAATAATTCACGACTTGCATTCCCTTGGCAACTTCCCCTCAGCAATTCAATTTGAGCCGCTGTAATTTCTGGGGCAGCCATTGTAGCTGAAGTGTGAAGTCACATGTTGACACATGTCGTGTCGAGATGGGCCGGGGGGCTTGGAAAAGACATTTGGATGAACATAGATATTTCATTAGCACCCCGTGGGGTTAGTGCTGCGGGAACGGGAGCGTGTAAGACACTTACTAAAGAACGGTCGCCGCCAGTCACTGAAATATTTATCCTCTTTTATTCCTTTTCCCACTAGAACGCAGTACAGTACTCTCCTTTTGTGAAGGGAGATCAAAATAAATCACTGTTGTTCCATATGACATTCAAACATTGCTCAGAAAAGTAGATCGGGTTATGAGTTTTAACTTTGAAGCTAATAATACAAACTAACTGGGACAGGATTGTTTGTAAAAAATATAATTCGTCTTTTGTGACATCTCCGTTTCTTTTAGGGCATTTTGGGATGTCAGAAAAGTGACTTGTTCCTATTATAAGTTCACTTTATATATTTAATTTATTCTTTTTTTGCAGTGCTGCTTTGTACACACATTTCTTACTAAATCAACATAATCCTACGGCAGCATTACACTGAAATATTTACCCAGAGAACACACTGTGGGCGTCTGAGTGCAATACAAAGTTCTCAGCTGCAGCTTCCCAAAGATGGCGATGACAGACTCATTTTAAAGGACAAGGAAGTTATTACCCCCGAAACACCGCTGTTGCCTTTTCATGCTCTAATAAGTCGGCATTTCCCCTCACCTCGGAAGATAAACCGCAGACAGCAGAGGATTCCGTGGAGAGGAAATTGTATTGCCGTGTATACCTCACAAGTATTCATCATTTTGGATCAAACCAAGCCGCCAGGTGTAATCTCCTTAATGGCGTGTCATCTGTATGACAGCTTATTGCGGCATAAGGTGCATACCACGCTCTGATTCCATAAAGATATCCTGCTTCCGACATGAAATCAAAGTTTTTAAGTTTATCCTCTTGTAAATATTTCCACCTGTTAGGAAGCTGTTACACTTAAGCTACGGATGTCCCCCGATACTGGGTTTTTAAGGTGGATCGGGATCGGCTGATCCAATTAAATTTCATGGCCGATCCATATTTAATATTTTCCATGATTCCATTGTTACGTTTGTTTGTCGTTGTTGTTCTATTGCATCAGCCACCATTATCTAGTTGGAAAGTGGAGCAGACAGTTAGCTAGTTAAAAAAATTACTTCCTAGAAGTAAAGTTTAGTGAAGCGTACTTGTATTTACTACTTTTGAATGAGTTGTAAAGGTACTTTATGTTGGATAGTAAAGTGTATTCATATTATAGTTTCTAAGTGCTGGCATGTTGAACAACCAAAGTCCTATTTAACAGAATAAAGGGAACTGAATGAAAGGCCAGATTTTTTAATTATCTTATTTGTGAGAGAATAAAAGCCCTTGAGCACAGCTTGGATGCCTGTCTATTTGTTAATGTACACAAAATTAAATGCTGTTTTCCAACACAAAAAGTGATATCGGAAATCACTATCGGAAAACCGAAATATCGGGATCGGATTGGAAACCTATATGAAAGAATCGAAATCGGATCGGAAGCTAAAACATGAGATCGGGACATCCTAACTTAAACGCAATATAATGGCAATAAAAGAGGGTTTTTCTATCGCCCTATTAAAGCAGTAGATGTGCTCCACTAACGTAACGTATGGCAGAACACGTCGTCTGAGTGTGAAACATGACACACATCATACCCGGACCTTGGTGTCATGTCATATTATCACAACAGACCGGGGGAGTCCGAGGAGACGTGTGTGTGTGTGTGTGTGTGTGTGTGTGTGTGTGTGTGTGTGTGTGTGTGTCTGTGTGTGTGTGTGAAGCAGAAATGGAGACGATAACGGAGAGTGAGAGGGGCAGCACACATCACGCTGGTATTCATTCCCATTCAGTCTGTTTGTCTCCAGATAGTCGACGCCTCGGTGACGAGCAGCAGCGGCTCCCCGCCGGCTGCTTGTGTTCGTCAGACGATGCTTTCTGAGCGGGGGGTGGGGGGGGGGACTAACATGCTCAAGATGGGAATGAACAGTTTACATACCCAGGTGAAGTTAAACATATCTCGATAAATGTGTGTTCGCAGCAAACGTGGAGTGGATTTCTTTGGTTCCTGCCGTTGAAATATTTCAACTCGATTGAAAAATGTCACGTGACGCTGTAACGGCAACGCCTATGAGTGTTGAGATTCTCCTCCGGTCGTCACTGAATCGGAGACAAAAGGTATCGTAGCGGTCTGTGGTCTCCCAGAGGTCTAGCATAGACTCTTACATTAGTCCAGAGACCAGACTAATGTGGAGGAACCAGAGACTGTCTGTGGTCCCCCAGAGGTCTAGATAGTAGCTCACATTAGTCCAGAGACCAGAACCAGACTATGTGGAAGAACCAGAGACTGTCTGTGGTCCCCCAGAGGTCTAGATAGTAGCTCACATTAGTCCAGAGACCAGAACCAGACTATGAGTAGAAACCAGAGACTGGCTGTGGTACAAACACCAAGGTAGATGCCATAATTATGTACTATTAAATAATTATTCATATTTTAAGTCTTGATGGAGCAGCTCCAGTGTTAGCATAGCCTACCTCCGATCGATCCAACCTCCATTCAGAAAACAAGCATTTTTAAAGTTATTTGCTTTTCATCTTGCAGACAGACCGAACAAACCATGACTTTGGATTAATTGTCACCATATTGTAGTTAGTTCATTGTTCTGTTTTCACCATTACATGCAACACTTTTTTTTGTTTTGTTTTGGGTGCATATCACTGTAGTAAACCAGCCGATGTGTCACTTGCTTATTCACAGTCCTGCATTGCATCGTCCCACCTTCATGAATGAATGGATCCATTATTATTCGAGGCCTGTGGTGCTGCTGAATAGAGGTGTGGTTGCTCGTTAGTGTACCCTCATTGATATATGGGGGGTACAAAGGTGATAGAAACACCTGTCAGTGTAACAATACAATTGAACAGCGTCACACACCGCAGCCTCCAAAATGTGTTGAATCAACAAAACCACGGTATTCTCCATTCATGAAGGTTGGGTTTGTGCTGCCCTTTTCTTCATATATTCACTTTAAAATTCATGGGATTTAATTACATGCAATCTTAAAGCTGAGAGCTCATAATGGACCAATTCATGAAGCCGCATCCAGTTTAGAATCTCAAGCTGTTGTTGTTTTTTTTTTTTTTTTTTTTTCACGCCGCCACCTCAAAGACTTCCTTTGACTTCTTTATAAAGCCGAGTGTTTACTACGGGCGCGCTGAAGACTCCATTATGCCTCCAGCTTGTCAAACAGAATTGATATTATGGACTGGATCCAAACCCCCATTGGCAATTAGCCACTATTCATCAAAAACTCAAGCGGTGGGGAGATGGGAACAAACGAGACTCTATTTGCATTAACAAGCATGGTACATTACCAGAGTGGTGAAGATATAGTGGTAATACTCTGTCATCATCCCCATGGTCTGGGCCTGAAACGATACGGAGACAGAGGATGGGAAAGGAAGTTGTGAATGAAGAGAGAAAATGGTCATTTCTTGTCATGTAAAGGCATTTTGGACAAACAATATCAACGAGATGCATTCAAAGACGCAATCAGTGGAGGAAAAAACAGATTTAAATGATTTTTAATGAGCATATCGACTATGAAGCTGCTCATTTTGTTGGCAAAGTTTCTGTTATCGCTTGTTGAGATTTCTGCACGATATGTAGATTCATACAGAGAATAGCAACCATACTTTTTCTATGCATTTAAATGATTTGCAATGGCTCGGGCCAAACGTGACGTTATTCCTACAAAGAAGAAGAGCCTTCAATCAAAAGGGGCTCGGTAATCTTTGCCTCACATCCAAACGCTCCATCACTGCCGCTTGTTTCACTCAATCTACATTCAAAGGCACCGCTTTCCCATGGCTGCTGTTCTGCCTATTTAATTGTGCCATCTGTTGTGGGGAGAGAGAAAAAAAAAGCCAAGGTTAAATAAATAAGATGCTACGCTTATGTGGCGGCAACATCACTGCTCCATCTATAGACGTCAAGCCAAATCCATGACATTGAAACTTTGTGAACGGGAGTTTTTCTTCTTCAGTATTAAAATACTATACTATATACGTAATGGGTCTGTCGACATTATTATTCATCCTCATCTATTTTCTTGTAAAAATTAGAGAAAGTAGGGGTGAGTATTGGCAAGAACCTCACGATACGATACGTATCACGATACTTTGGTCATGATACGATACATATCACGATATTGCAATATACATAAAGATGAAAACACATGTACCTGTATATGTACATCAGATGATATTGATCAGAGTACAAATTGAGTCAAAACTATTTCATTCAAAACAGCTTCTCCATTTTTTAATTTCCATGAAATTCACTGGAATAAATATTGAAAATAAAATGAAAAAGGATAAAGTACTGCATTCACAACGCGTCTAAACATGATTTTTTTTTTTTAAATCGATCTTTGGAGTTGAAAAATTGATATTGTATTGGGCGACAAAGTATCGCGATATATTGCCGTATCGATATTTTGACCCACCCCTAAGAGAAAGTAATGTTCCTCAATACAGGAGCAGTTTCACCACACAAAATAAAAAAAATTTGAGAATTAAGTTCTAAAAAGTTATTTTTTAAAGGCACCAGAGACATGCTTTTCATGTTCTCCCATCCAATCTGAGAGGAAACATAACCTGACAGAGGCATGTTGAATGCAGTTGAGCCTGTCAGGGTGAAGACAGGACCCAGCGTATTGTGGAGAATCGTGGCTTTACAAGAAAATATTCCAAAGGCACAATGCAGTACTTGATATTTCATCTCCCACGCCAGATCCTCATTCATACAATTGCAGCCACCACAATGAATCCAGTGTTGTTTTTGAATGCTACTTATTTGTCTTGGATGGAACCAACCATTCAGTAAAGCTCTAAATGATTTGATCGCTGCTGCCTGAAAAATCAAAACACCAAATCTGCCTTGAATGTTGTATTAGGTGACGCAGATTGTATTCGGAGAGCAAACCATGTGTATTGTATTCTTAATAGTGGCCCGATTTGCCAGGTTGTTAGAATGTATTTATTTATCTCTTCTAGTTTTTATCCACCTCTCAAATGTCAATATTTGCAGATTTTTGTCGTGTTGTATGTCAGTTACTAATTATAAAAGCTCATTGGATATCTCAGCGTTGGCTTTTTGGAACTTGTGATTGGCATTTTTCACTATTTGACATTTTACAGACAAAATTAATTGGGAAATAATTAGCAGATAAGCAAGTAATGAAAATACACCTTGCGTTGTAAGCCCTAATCCACATTGAATAGCTGTGATTGACAGGTAATTTGGTCCAGCTTTGTCCAATGCTGCTTTTTTTTAACAAATAAATCCGCACAAAGCTATTCTGGTAGGTATCACAGAAAACCACGCGTCACGACAAATTCAAGCTTATATACTTGCATGTTTGGGCTTTATTGTACCTGATGAATGATGTACAAGAAGGAAGTGGAACTCTTAGCCAATCACCTGTTCTCCCATCATTTAAAAAGCCCTGCACTCGGATGATGTGGTCATGCAGCTGTCAGGAGAGGTTTTGCCTCAGAACCTTCTCTCACTTCTTCTCTCAAGAGGACACTGATTCTTCCAGAGCGAGATGTGCAGATTGGCCATGAGCGAATATATGTCAGCTTGTATCTCAGTGACTTGGGAGGACCGAGTTATTTAAATAACTTGGGGAGGAGATGATGCATTGGAGAACCATGTTAATGGGAGCTGACAGCACGCTGAATGGGGGGTGGGGACATCTGTAGAGGATAAACCGCCGAGAAGAACCCGTCTCTGACAGTCATTAGTTGACTGAAGATCATTTAGATCAAAACACATTTTGATAATGAAGCATTTTTGATCTCATGCCTGTTTGCGAGATGAAAGTCTGGTCATCCGTGAAAAGTTGGTTGTAGGAGATTGTTTGATAACGATGCACAAACACAGTGATTCTCAAAGTGGGGTCCGTGGTACTGTGGCAGGGGGTACGTGAAATATTTAACAATAGTATCGTAAAGAAAATGCATATCTGCAGATGGGGAGTGGAATAAAATCTGCATATTGTGTCCATGACGCCCACCCACATTCACTCTGAGCCAGTAGAAATGGGATATCATTGTGAAACAGCATTTTCCTTAAGTTGAGGCACTTCCATACAAATCATCTATGTGTGTATTTTGTATTCCATCTTGCTATTGTTTATTTCCCAGAAGTTTTTAAGATCAATAACTTGATATGTAAGCTATAAATGCTGTGAAGTTGAATAAAATCACCACCTGTAAGTATATAAGTGGTATTAACATTCAGTGACATTGCACATTTCTCCCCACTGTGGGATTAATAAAGGATTATCTTATTTTATCTCAAATGAGTCAAATTGAAATGTGTTTCTGGTTTATCACTCTGAAACAGGTCTGGTTCAGGTTCAGGTTGACAGGTTTTAGAGTACAGATAGTTCCAATGGTATCTCAGAGTACAAAGTGGAGTAAGCCCATGTTGAATCGGTGTTACGGTGAAGAGGGGTACCTGACCCCAGACGGTTTGAGAACCGCTGCTTAATGCCATTACCTAAATAAAGATGAAGCAGATTTATTCAGGATCGTTTTGTATATTTATCTACATTCAATTTTTTTTCCAGATATAATGATTGGCAAATATCTGGATGCATCAAATGATGAAGACCCATGATCTGTTTGAAGCAGGTTTACAGTCTACAATACAAATCTGCATCCCTTTGATGAATGAACAGCTGTGCATCACGACTGATCACAGCCTGATATTAAACATCGTAACATTACTCAGTCTAGGATATATTTCCTCCACAAGTTTATAAATATCAATCAGTCAGGTTGAGAGTTGATATCTACCCTTGGACGCGACTGTAGTTGACTGCCTTTTTGAGATGTTCTGGGCAAGCAGGTGGTACCAGAGTAAATCTCCGGCTCTCCGACAGCCGGATTTCACTGCTGCTTAATTATTACCGACACACCTTCTGCTGCTGCTCTCCCAACCCGAGTTCTTGCCAAGCCAAAAGCCTCCATATTTCATTCACGACGCATCTGATCAACCGAATGCGAAGGAATCACCTGGTGCCAGGGTGAGTGGCTGGAAGAGGATCACATGCTTTTTCGCTGGCTTGGCCCGGGCTCAGGGTCTGACACCAGGAGGGTCTGTGTTCTCCCACTAACCTGTTTGAGAATCTGTGCAGCCATGTGGTGATTGCAGTCAAAGATGATGCGAAACTCCCGGTTTCTCTTCATTTCTTTGAGGAGGGGTCTCGTGTCCTGGTTGTCGAGAGGAAGCTGACGGATCTTTAGCCGGATGTTGTACCTGGACGGGGCCATGATCAGCTCCTGTAGTCTGATCAGACCTGACGGAGACACACGGCACAAATTAGCATTAATGCAATGACTACTTTGCACATTATACATTATATAATAGTGTAGATGTTCACCTGTGCTGTCGTCATACACCACAGTGGCTGTTTTCCATTTGAGAAACTGCACCAGGTCCAGGATGGCGTAGCTGAGCGAGGAATAATCCGGGTATAAGTTGGCGTAAAAGCTGTCCCGGTTGTCCATGGGGTGATGTTTCCACCGCACCTGGACGTGCGGCACTTCCAATGCATTGCAGATGGACTGCACGGCATTAGACGACGAACTATGGGAAGGCCCAAATATAGCGACCACGCCTAAAGACAACTGGTCACAAGCTGGAGGGGAGCAAGAGAGGGAAAGCCAGAAAACATAACATGTACCTCTTCGGTCAGCGTATATTGGTTTGTTTTTGGACCGACCATCTGTAATCAGTCCTTATGTAAGAATAGCCACTCACCTTTTCTTGACGCCTCAAAACTGTCGTAGATATTAATCCTCTGTATGTCATATGTTAGTGTCGTGTTTGGCAACAACGTCCTGTTTCTGTTAATGTTATTGACGGCAAATTTAAAGGCAAGCTCCTCGGCGCTAACGAGCGAAACTGGTCCGTCCGTTTGTTCGAAAATCCCACCTGAAAAACAAAAGAGGAAACAAAAAAGCAACGTAAGGCCAACCATAATGACAAACACGATGCACTTAGACGAGCAGTGAGGGGAGCAGCGAGCATAACACGAGGTATTAAATCTGCTCAGCAAACATAGAAGGACCCTCTCCATTTTCAGTGAATGCTGGAAAAAAAAAAACCCAATATCAGCTTTGAAGTCTAAGGCCATAATGGATTTAAGGAAAATGTGTGTGTGAGTGTCTGCCTGTCTGCTCCATCAGGGCAGCAGGGTTTCTCAGGCTCTTGTCTCTCCATTAAAATGTCCTTTTATTTCCACCAGAACACCACATTGGTGGAGCGGATAACTGGACTTGAGCACTCTCCTTTTTACATAAAAATTCAAAGGAGAATATTTTTTCCCTCATTCTTTCAACGGTCTGGACTACTGCTCATAACGTACAAAACATGTCTGTGTGCACATCAAAGTAAAATATCGCTTTATGATGGTGGAGTGTAGCAGACATTCGCTGCTGCACTCCATCCTGCAGTGGAGAAGGAACATCCTCTTTTTATAAAATACTTGGCCAGATGAATGACATTTTTAATGATATGTTGGACGTTAGGAAGCTTAAACAACTAAAATTAAATATTTAAAATTAAATTTGGGTGACTTAAAGGGGAATTCAACCAATATTAAACACATGTAATATCCTATAGCATTATTGTGAGTAATAGTCAACGTAAAAACTGTTGTGTAATGTCGTCTGTGGATTTTAAAGGAGCTTATTTAATGATGATGTCATAGTGGTGGCCTAACAAACAGAAAGCTTTTGTTTCAAGGAGTGACCATTAAAAAAAAAAAATAATAAAATATCCAATCCGATGCATATTGGGAAATGTGTGATCCAGTGTTTTTGGAGTTAAAATGTGATTTTATGTGACATTGAAAGGCAGTTTGTTGCTCAAGTGATCTACATCTTAATTTATGGAAAGCCAGTCATTGTTCCTTCACTTTAACAGAATATTCACAAGTCAGAGTTCTCTTCAGAGTCTCTTCTTTGGCATTATTTCACTGTCATGTCAACCTCGGCATCTAACATTAAAATAGTCTCCGCCGCTCTCAGTGTAATTGTTAAAAGTAGCAAACATTACATGCGCTGTCAAACGTAAGACAACAAAGTCCTCCGTGGCTCAGACGCAGCCTTTAAGACGACAACTTGGACAGCTTCTTAAAAGACGCCTGTAGGAACATCAGCTTATAGAGAGACGCTCCTCCACCTCCTCCTCTCATCATATTATCAATTTCAATAACAAAGCAAAATGTCTCTGCCATCTTCTGTCAATTAAAAATAAATACAATAAAAAGTTCAGTAAGTTTAACTTTTATGGTCGTTATTTAAGCTTTGTGAAACCGGTTTTCTCCGCATTGAGATGTCAACACAGAAATGATTAATATGATGATTCCTGCTGCCTGTTTATGCTGGTTATATGAGTCTGAATTCTCTTTAGATAACCAGAAGTAGGGCATGACGAGGCGAGATTAAGTGGAATATCCGGGTCAGGAAAGTAAAACTTTATTGGGATCTTCGGGTCCGATATTCAGTAAAAATATCTGGAGATCAGCGTTGATTCTTTATGGTCGTAATATGCTTCAATGTCAACAAAAATCTGTAGAAATCTGCAAGAGAAGAGCTAGCTCGTGTTCGTGCTTTAGCCCTTTAGCTACGCTAGATAGCTAAAGGGCCATAGAAACATATGGAACACCATAGAAACATATGGAACAACTAGCTTAATCAGACGTATTGTAATTCATTTCCATTAACTCAGATTAACCGTTGTGGTCTCTCCGTAGCATCGCCCTTCTTATAATGGAGCTAACAGCAGGTCATTCATAAAAAAGAAAAAAAGATTCATGTTTAGACGCGTTGTGAATGCAGTACTTCTTCATTTTATTTTCAATGTTTATTCCAGTGAATTTCATGGGAATTAATAAAATGAAGAGGCTGTTTTGAATGAAATAGTTTTGACTCAATTTGTCCTCTGATCAATATCATCTGATGTACATATACAGGTACTTGTGTTTTCTTCTTTATTTGTATCGCAATACCGTGATATCGTGATACGTATCGTATCATGACCAAAGTATTGTGATACGTATCGTGCCAATACTCACCCTGATAGTGGGTATTTGCATAAAAACACAATATTGGATTGATAAGAATTAAACAGGTCCTAATTCCTTCACTAATACCTATTTGAACATTTGAACGCCTCTTGCCCCGGGCAAGCAGACACATTAATGTCGAGCCTTAACTTTCTCACACTATAGCTCGAAGCAGTTTCTAAGACGCAATTAAATCTCCTAATGACCCCAATAAAATGTTCAATCAAGTATTTAAATACAAATACACAGCGTAGTTCCTAATCATTTGAATCCTGCATTTTATGCAAATTACCACTACATATGATCATAACAAAGTAAACGATACATTTGAATGTGTATATTTTCTAATAGACACGTTTACCATTTCGGACCATTACGTTTGGCTGTTAGGTGAAACAAAGCTAACATTAGAAGAAGAAAAAACAGCATTTTATACTTATATACATATTTTATACAGTATATTTACCTTCACTAAAACACTTGAAATGTTCTTTTAAAAATGTTGAAGAAGGGACACTTTTCCAAACAGCTTCTTGATTCATGCACGCATCATTATTATTTAATAAAGGGCACAGAAAGGAATCAATAAAAACGGCTTTAATTTAATTAGGCCTAATGGGATTTAAAGAGCACAACGTGATTTATTCCATCCCAGTGTTTTGGTGTGTTTTTTGCGTTTAAGGATTTTTTGCACTCCCATGGCCTCGCACACAAAGCACTGCCAACCCCGGTATTATTTCACTAATCCTGGAGAATACCTGCTTTCTGAGAGCTCTGCTTGGAAACGGCACCTGTGACCCTCCGATGCCCCCGAACGAGACCCCGGGGTCTGGATCGCTCTCTCACATATCTGTGTTGCCGTGGCACTCCTGGAAGCCGTGCTCAGATTACTATTTATGACTGGAAGCCTCCGTGGACTGCGATGTGGGGGGGGCATGATGCATAAACCGCCCGGTGGTATGCGTCACATTAAAATAAATGAATCCTTCCATTTCGTGGGGGGGAAATCTCATTAGAGTACATTAAGTAATTGCTGGGGTATATAGTAATTTGACTGTTAAGAGGATAAAATGTGCATTGCTCAGAAGCACTTTAACAAATTTAATAAACAGAGGGAAACCTGCTCCTTGGGAGGAAAATCCTGCGGATAATTTGCTTTGCCCTTTTCAGAATTCAACCATAAGCACAACAGCTTTAAAGCTCTACAAGAGCTCCCTGCCATTCCATCCAATAAGGGACTCTTTAGGATTGCACAGAATGGACTCTAATGATGGAGGGATTGGGATATGATGGAACTTGCCTCTAAGTTCCCGTGCAAACAGCTACGCTGAGTGTTTGTTGTCGCGGTGGGCTCGCGTGCCAATTGAGATGCATGAATTTCAGACGTGTTCCTGCGAATCTCAGTCAAAAGGCTTCAAATGAGCCTGTCTCCAATAGACAGGAACACAAAGGGGCTTTAATTAGTCCCTAAGGTCCTACCACAATATATAAATCAGCCACTAATTACAGCTGTTTCCATAATTTGTCCTTTGTGGACCAGCTGCATTCACAAGTCACAGTGACACGTGTGAGGAGGATTCAAATGCAAACCAGGCGATGAAAACTTAACAGAAATATTAACAGACGACTAGAATGTAAAATATAATGCAACTGTTATGCTGCAGCGTTGTGTGGAATCGCCCAATATTAAACCAATAAGGCTCCTCGGATATTAATCGGTCTCACATCTGCAGTGCTGGTTTGATCCCAACGCTTCGGCAGCTAAATGAACACACGTGTACTTTAGCGTGTATCAAGCAGATTTACGGATCCAGTCGCACAAAGCAAACGCATTAAGAAAGTACAAAGCGGGGAAGTATAAATGCAGCTAATGGCGATTAAAAGGTAAGAGCTACGTTCAGGAGATATCACACTGTTACGTGTTGATAATGGAACAAAAGCATTCAGTTGAAAGACTTGGAATGGGAGCAAACTGCCGATTAAAAGTGCACAAAATGGTTATTTATACGCATAAATAATACATTAATTAAAAAATATGACCTGCGTGTCAATGAGAGCCTTCGGTAATCCGAGGTATGAATGGAAAGGAAGATGGGTTTTTATTCTTGAACGGAGGCGGTGAGTGCAGAGGGCAACTTCTGCACGGCCTCGAGGAACTGACAGCGACAAGCTGCATCCACTCACAATCAGCTTCACATTTCAGCCCTTCCAACGAGAAATCCATGACGTCGCATGGCAATACCCACATGTTGTGTTTCCCACAAACAATGTGGGCAAGTGCACAAGCGTAAACCCATCCTCCGCTGTTATGGAGTGGCAGGCTGCCTGCGAGACGGCTTAGGATATAATCAACTGGGTTCCACTGGAAATCCTCATTTTTAACATCAAGGTTTGCAGACTTGATACGACGCAGAAACAAGAGAAAACAGATACTAGGGTTGTTTTGTGTTTTGATAATGAATCAACACTGAAGTACATTTCTAAATGATACAGCTGAGTCGGAGAATTCCTGATAAACTTGACTTAACTGAGATGTTTTTTTATTTCTTGCTATCTGAGTATGTTGGCTTGAATCCATCATCACTTTTTAAAGTTTTTAGATTAATTTATCCTGACCTCGACGCTGCTTTCCAACAAGATGGAGTCTGCTATATTGTCTTTTTCCATACATTTCTCCATTTCTTTTGGGATTCCATCCAAGATTAGACGAGTTATATTTGTTACGTAAACATGGTCGCTGATGAGAAAGTGTTTTTTTATTCAACCAAGCACACAACAGCATGAGGTAAAGATTGGAGTCGGATTAACCTCCATCGTCATCCAAATGTCACTTTTGTTCTATTCAACAATACGTGCTCTAAATAAACGGGGTGCCCGCGAGGTCGTTTTAAAATCTGTGATAACTTTGCCCTTCAACCTGAAATCTGTGCTGAGGAGAAGCAAGATGTCACCTATAACAACATTTAATATGACGTCACGACCTCATTTCTTAACCTGGGAAACCCCAATGTTTAGGGGGGTTACGAAAGCAGAATTAATTGATATACAAATGTATAAATAGATGCGTATTTCCCCTTTATATAAATGATAGCCTCTGGACAAAGCCCATACTAGATGGACATATACAGTAGATACAGGTAAGTGGATGGAATACATATTTCATTTTTATTGCCCTCCATTGTGCGATACAAGCCGCTTGTTAAAGCCGACGCCGTGCTACCAGACAAACCCAAACAATGGAACCAGCTCATTATGCTCCCGGATAAATACAGTATGTCCTCGCCCACCGCATCTGTGAGTGTTGCTCTTTTGTGCTTCCTTTTTTTTTTCCTGGTGGGATTCCCGATCTCGCCGTGAATAGCTTCCCATCTCCGCGGATGTGCAACAGCATTCAGTTACACAATGATGGCAGCGAACAATGGCCGGCACAAAGCGCACACGCCAGCCTCCGTGAACGGTTTCAAATCCGGCCAATTTTCGGGGGGGGGGGGGAATATGTTCCCTCGTCGTGGGAACAACACAACACTTCGCTGTTATACAGTACGAGGGCCCGGCGGAGAAGTTCTCCAATACCGCAGTTTGTAACGTCGTTAAAAAGAGAGAATTAGAGAAGCAGGCCAGGAATCTGTTATTTAATCAATGATAAGCATCACGAGAGGAAATTAAGGGTCCTTTTTAATTAATGGTGTCTGGCAGCATGTCGGCTCATTAGTTCGCAAAGTCACCTCACAGCGAGAAGGTTCTGGGTTTGATCTTAGCCGTGGTTCTTCTCCCCACGTCACACACACACACACACACACACACACATATACACGCACGCCAGGTGAATCTGTGTTTGTCGATGCGTTGACCCCGCAGCGAAGCGGTGACCCGCTGTATTCCCCCTTGTTATCCGATCGCCACGGTAACCCGTATTAACAACCAGGGGGGCAGAGGTGACCGGTTGATTCATTACTTTAGTTAGTAAATAATGATGTCAAATCTCAACAAAACAATGTGTAAATATCCCCGTTGGAAGAACACATAAGAAGTTTGCATGTTGAAACAAAAACACACGTGTGAAGTTATTTCCCCATTTAATAAATACACATAAAATCACTTCAATATTACTTACTAAAGATACACATGACTTCATCTGGGTAATGTTAGATAGATTCATGTTTTATTATTAAAACATTGTTTTTGAGAAATCCTGTTTGGCCCACACTACCCACAATCCTCGGCCTGCATATAAATATATATATATATATATATATATATATATATATATATATATATATATATATATATATATATATATATATATATATATATATATATGCCTATAGTGCCTATAGTTCCATGTATAACAGTACTTTATAATGGTGTATGTATACAAGGCTAAGACATTAAAATAATAATCATTGACGGATTCATATTTTTATCATATTCTGTTTTGGAATTTCTACATCACAATTTCACAACACTATTAAACAAACAGGATGATTTATATTTGCTTAATATAGGTTGTATTCATTTTAAGATATATTTTTGGAAGAAAAAAGGTAGTTTGGGATCAAATTATTTCGCCGACCCCCTGCAGTAACTCTGCGGATCCCCTAGGGGTCCCGGACCCCCTGTTGAAGATCTCTGATCTAAAGAGAGGAGGCCCAAATCGTAGCAGTATCGAATTAAAATGCTGTGGTAGAAAATGGTGACCGTCAACCTAGCGCGTAGCGTACCGTAGCGCTCCACACGCTACGCTAATGTTTATTCTAGTGAATTTCACGGGAATTAATAAAATGGAGAGGCTGTTTTGAATGAAATAGTTTTGACTCAATTTGTCCTCTGATCAATATAATCTGATGTACATATACAGGTACTTGTGTTTTAATCTGTATTTATATCACAATATCGTGATACGTATCGTATCGTGACCAAAGCATCGTGATACGTATCGTATCGTGAGGTTCTTGCCAATACTCACCCCTAATTTACCGACTTAATCACCGTTGATTGCTGTTTTTGTGGTTTCCATTGAGGCCGTGTTCGTGACTGACTGCTACGGGTTAATATTTGCACACGATGTTAACATCTGAGTCCGATGAATGGATGCTAATAGCGGTTGAAAATGACATGACATTAACAATGAAACATGCGTTTTGTTTAGATGGTAAATCCAGCCTTCGTCTCACCACCACTGCGTTTCCAGACACCAGATTAAAAAGCCGTTAGAAGCCTTGTAGATGTTTGTTCTGAAGAGGTTTCGGGTAATGTGGGTGATTATGTTACATATGTAAGCTAAGTAGCGTTAAAAGCTTAAACACTTACAGGGCGCCATGTTTTGGTTGGCATCTGCTGTTTGTGTTCACTGATAATGCATGAACATTAGCATAAATGGAGGAATAAAGACCACACTTAAGTTTAAAGGCAAGCTTTGGTTTTTCTCGTCAGCAGAGACGTTACGCTAAGCTCTTATTAATGACACTTTAATCCCTTGAGAAACATTTAAATCTTTTCTCAACATATTGTGAGACGACACCTAATATCACCCGATCGGTCACGTGCGTGCGTGAGTGTGCGTCTTCGTGTCCGTCCACCAATAATCAGCATTCTGCTGCAGCCAACGCATATTATATGTGGGGATTTCTTGCATCCATGGCTTGTTTCTTTTCTTCTAGATTCCAGTATGACTCATACAAGTCATATCCATTATTTATAATGACTGTATTTACCAGGTTTCAGTAAATAGAACATAATGTAGTGTTTGTACTCACGTAATTTAACTAAGATCTTATTTTACTGGGCTGATGTTCTCATCAAACCACAATAGGAATATCAAACTGGCCCTGACAAATGACCCAGTAGGAAAGTGAGGAGAGCTCAGGTTACTTTCCTTATTCATAACCTTGAATTTATCAGATGGAATCTGGCAGGAAAATATGGTTTAACTAGGGTTAGGATATCTTAACCGTGAAACATTAACATTCTGACTCATGCCATATCACAACATCTAATTTGTATCTGGTCTATATTTAAATTAAAATGACTGTGCTCTCATATCTGAAACTCTGACTTCCAAATGCAATATTCAACACAAAACTGATATATAAAGTAAAATATCTTGCAACAGATTATTATTAACCATATTAATGTGTAGATCACTGCAATAGAATGGATATAACCATCGTTACCCATTTGAAATCTAGAGCAATAAACATCAGGTACAAATATTTCCCCGTAGATTCAACACCTCGGGGAATAAAACTCTCTATATATTTATTCACAGGCGACACATAAAGCGGATTTCTTCTCGGAGGGAACCTGCAGATAAAGCTCGCCTCGGTGTCTCTCACGCGTCTTTACGCAAAGCCGACTTGAATTAGAGCTCCCGTTCGTCACTCACACTGATTCATGCAGTCTTTGTCCTAATGATGTATTTCATTCTCTGTTTGTAACTCAGTAACACGGCAAATAACTGTTCCCTTGAATGCAAACAGCACTCCAGTATGTCGATGAGTGTTTATATTTCTTTAAACCGGCTGTGCATATTGTAAATGTATATTATTATTACTCATTTCTTTATGCATCATCAACTAGTTTAATTGATCCAAAGAGACTCTCATCAAACAATCCTGATGGGTAATTGATAGGAGCATGAAGGTCCAGTGATGGAGGACAGATGATCCTCACTAAAATAATGTATTTGTTATATATTCCCAGAATCTTTTCTGTTTTAAGTGCCACGGCGTTTAGACAAACGAGTCCTGTATGTACAGCTTTAACATATCATAATATATTATCATATAAATTGAATATGGGCTTTGAATGTTTGAGCCCGTAATGGGGAAAAGGCCTTTTTAATTATGTTATTCCTCCTTCTAACTCACTGTCCACATTGAATATCCATCCGGCTCCATCACAGCTGAGAGGCATTCTTATTTATTTGATACGATTAGTAGTACTCATGGAGCCCTATGATGTTGTGATATCTCCTCTGTCAGAGGACTGTCAGGTAACAACACATTTGTAAAATCTAATTTTATGCTCAAGTGGTTCTGCTTCTGCAATTTATCGCAGCTATCGCTCACCCTCCCCTGCTCGCTCTTGCTCACTTTCCCCCCTTATTCCCTCTCCGGTCTCCGCCCTCTGTTCCCAGCTTAGTGAGGTGTTTTGATCTCATTATCATTCCCAAACATTCACACTGGATAATCTGTCAGGGCGGGAGCAGCGCTCTGCACCGAACAGGGCAGCCCGGTCATGATTAGGCTGTCGGTGCGTGCTTGCAATGAAAATCCTTTTATTTTCCCCTCCTTTAAACCAAACTACAAGTAATGAGTATATCTTTCTCCCTCCTGCATGCTATAAAAAAACAAAAACCCTGGCAGTGTCATGTTTCAGTAAAGACAAAGGTACAGTATGAGGACGACGAGCCAGCGAGGACACCGGATTGATTAGCCAAACTGAGCGGTGGGACTCGGATGCCCTTTTACCAAACCACAAATCCCTTTCCAGAAACACAGCACAATGCACAGTGAATCTCCATTAGACAATCCCGCTCCACAATGCCTGATGCACCCCCCCCCCCCCCCCTCCACGTCTGTGGCCTATTGTTGTCATGGAGGTAAAACCCTCCCGATGCCAAATCCTCACCTCACCGCCAGTTCAATCAATCGCTCTGCCAGGAAAACAGGCAGCGAGACAATGGGAACTAATGCCAGGTGGATGGGGGGGGGGGGGTGCCAAGCCAAGCTACCTGTGTCCATCACCGTCCCCCCCATCCATCTCCTCGCCCCGCTGTCACCCTTCCTTTGTCCCAATATGGTGGCAGGAGTATGCAGACCTGCAGCGTTGGCACTTTGTCACAGAGGGAAACAAAAAGCTCCACGCTGGGTCGAACAGGAGCTTTTCTAAGTGCACCCTTTAATAACTGCGTGTTAAATAAGTGGACTTACATCATGGTAAATACAGGATACTGTTAAATGTTGTAACCGTGGCAACGATTTCCAATAATTTGATCAGGACTCCAAACTCACCAGCTGTGTCCTCTTTCTGGTTTAAAAATAGTGTGTTTCCTCCTCCAAACAGATGTAATGCAGAAACTAAATGTACATTTTATGTTGTAAAATATAATTCTAACCCATCTATCCCAACTTATATATATAACTTTATATAGAATATTTTGTTTTCAGACACAATCACCTCTTTATTCCTATTTAAATGCATCAGTAATCACTTCTGACCAGGTGCAATGATTACATTATGTGTCACACTTACCCAGGTGAACAATTTTAATTTATTTAATTTGTTAGACATGGGCAACCCTGAATATTATATATATATATATATTATCTGGCTAATTAGTTTCAGATAATTCCCTTCCCGTCTCCCCGACATGATATTGTGCGAGGAGGTTCCCGCTCACCAGCTGTGAAGAATCTTACTGTATTCTGCCGTCGGCCACGTTTGCCCTCTCTCACTCTCTCAACACAACTTTAATATTGTCGGCAGCAGTCATCCGTGTGGGAAACTCACAGAACTCCTCAAACACTGGAACTGACCTTGTAGTAGTTAACTTTTTAAATGTTAATTCCACACTAAAGCACGTAAAGCACAAACCTCTTCACTGGAAAACATCATTTTTGCATGATATAAAGTTATTTGTGCAACAGCAACAATGAGAAAACGGCGTGAAACAAATGTGATCAAATGGCTAATAACATGTTGTTTTCATAAACAAAGCATAAGAAAATTATATCTGCAAGTGAATACAGACTAATAAGGGCTTTCCTTTTGTTTTTAACCCCTAATTAACAAGCAACGATGAAGTGCACATTCAACTAACCGGCCTACAGTCTTTGCAGGACAGATGATTATTTTATAAATATTGGTCTTATAGGCTGTCACTTATTAGCACACAGTGATTTCTCAAACAAAACAGTAGAACCCGACGGCACTTTTCACGTGTAATACACAGCGAAGCACTTGATTGGCTGAAGTTTAAACACTTTAAATCTCCTGGAAGTTTCCTTCTACAGCTCCATCTATGACTTTAACTCATGATGTCCCTACGTGACACACACACACACACACACACACACACACACACACACACACACACACACTGACAGAACAAGTTCATGTCAAAAAGCTTGTTTTTTTGTTATTAAAGGCAAGTTTAAACTCCTTTGACAACTCAGCCTTTTAACCTTAAAAAAGCAGATTTACTGGAGCTGACTGAATTATTTTGAATTCATCATTCAACGCATATTTAAAGAAATGTAGACATAATCATCAAATGTATTTTCCTTTGAGGAAAACTGGACCTCACTTACCAAATGTAACTTTTTTTTAAACTCTCACAGCTCTGGTTTTGCTTCCAGAAGTCTGATTTCTTTCCGACGTCGGTGGAAGCAGTTTGAATGTGAACGGAAAGTGAAACCAATTTGAGGAACTTCTTTGAAGACATTTCAACGCTGTATGTTCCATTTTATGTCACAGTCAATACGATGCGAGGATGTGCTGAGTCTAATAGCCCCCCCTCCTCCGGCTTCACCACGGAGTTTTATGTTCCTATTCTTTGGGTCGCTCGGGGACTCCGGGGCTTCATTTTCATCAGGAGACCTTTTAATTTTACTGTCACAAGCCTGTTGCAGACCGCCGGAGTCATCCGGAGGGTTAAAACACCACCGTCGGATGTGCAGTCTCTAAAATGGAAGGTTAGATAACTACTCCGGGTCACAGAAAAATTGTGCGATGTAATTGACATTGATTTTACAACTGAAGGTGCAATTAATATCCAGGCCCTGTGTTTATCCCGGCTAGCCGCTTCAAAGTCCACACTGAAATGGAAAGGCCTTGTTTAATTTAGGCCACCTCATCACCGTGCAGTATTTGAATACCACTTAGTTGTTTTAATGCTTCACATAATAAGAACAAGAGTTTGAGTTGGGCTATGTATAAAACTCTTTGACGGTGCTATTATCGTTATGGGGAATAAGCGTCGTCTGACAACAGGACGTACAGGAAGTATCTTTTTTATGATCTCATCATACTTTTTTAAAAAAGGCAGTAAACATCTCAGACAGGCTTTTATTGCAACTATTTCAACTTGAACGCAACCCAAATAATGTCAAAGAGGCAGACTTTACCAGGATATGAAAATGTCGTTATACTGATATAAAACATTGTGGTTCATGATAAAATCCCAAAAAACATAATGGTATCACTTTACAATCTTATTCATATTTTTGAAAAACCTCAAAATAATCTTCAATAAGATGATCATAAACCATAAAGTCTCTCTGCTAGGGATGGGATGATGTAGCATTCTGTCACGCATCAGGATAAAAAACACTAATTATCAAACGTGATGGGGATCTTCGTACGTATCGTCATTATTGACTCAGATCTTATGGTTCACGATCGTCTTATTTAAGTTAAAATGAATTCAAATTTAAATCTAGTTTCACCATGACAACGAGCTAGGCCCCGTGACGATATTTACAATTAATACAATAATCAGATAATGAAAATTCACCACGGTCAATTGTGTTTTCATCGTGATATAATGCTATAGAGACGGACTCGGGGTCCAACGAGGGTCTGAGGACGAGAGTCACCCTGATTTTCAAAGTCAGGCGCCCTGCTAAATATAAATCTGCCCCACTTATTATTGGACGGACCCCACATGCAAAGTTAATGTAGACAAATGAGGGGGAGGTGCGGGTCGGATCATTTGGGACACCTCTGGCTAGTTTCTGGGACAGGAGGCGCTCAAATGGAAATTCACTCGGCCGGCGAGAGCGTTCACATCCTCTGGAACAAGACCAATCTCAACGCATCGGAATTGGAGCCCCGGGCGCTCGTTTTCTATCCACCTCCTTCCACGTTTCTCTGGCGGTGTGAGGAGGAGATTGTTCCCCTCGGGGCACGTAGAAGAGGCCGTGTACTCGCGAGGATTAGCAGAGAGCACGGAGCAATGAATGTGAGGGAGCAGTCGAGCGAGGGACATTAACTGATACCTTCTGAGCGAAATTCAACATTTATAGAATCTAAATTGAAGTTCCTACAGGTGGATTTTCTTCTCTGCGGTAAAATATATCACATTAAAACGTCCAAGAGAAAAAAAAAAAAAGAAGAAGAAAAATCCTTAATGATGAGCTTCAAAGCACATTCCCTGATGACTGTATGCAAATGAACACGTTTGACTATCTGATGTGATTGACAGCAAACACCATCTCCTCTTGTATATGAAGGCAAGACGGGTCTGAATCACATGTACACGCATTATTTATTATTCCTTCTTTTTTATGACCTCTAGTTAGAAAAGCCGCTTGTTAAATGAACTCATCGGTCCTCAGCGTTGCCTCGGTAACCTCGGCGTTGTCCTCGGGACGATAAGACAAAGGAGAATTAGAAGATGCCGTGTCGTGTTCCACGTCGCGTCCTGTTCTCGGCGCCGAGGGCCAAAAAATGCACAAAGCTTTATGTTTGAGTTCCTTTTTCAAACACGGCTCGACTATTGTAGGTTTATAATAAAAAGCTGTTTTATCACAGAGCACAAGCATTATTCCTGAGCACTTTGCACCGTCTTCTCAAAGCCGATTAGAACACGGAGAGGGGGGGGGGGGCTCATCCTTGCAAAAAGGCAGGATATTTACATTTTGCCGCCGTGTGCAGTGAATTTTAATTAGGGCTCCGCTCCAATTTAACACGCCGGGCTTCCTCGTAGTTTCACACATGACTGCTTAATGGCTTCGTTAACATCCTGAGGGACTTTCCTCATTACCTGATCTGGTCAACTCTGACAGGTGCAACGAGTCTCATCACTGATCTTTGTTCACGGTGCCAAGTTCTCCCGCGCCATCGATCGCACACGGAATCAAAGAAACACGTGTCACGAGTCCAAAAAGCCAGAGCACAAAAAAAAGAAGAAGAAGAAGAAAAGTCAGTCAGCGGCACAAGAGGATAATTCTAATGAGATCAGTGACCTTGACAAAAAAATATACAGCCCAAAGTTAAATGTCTGAATTATACCTGGATTGCCTCTTTGAGGATCTTTGGACGCAGACCAAGAACACCATTAGGCCATTTTAAACAAACCCATTAAGTGTTTCATTACAACAGACTGATTCAGTCCTAATGCAACGCTGTGGGAAATGCCTAACATTTTTTATTTGCGTTTCCTCTCTTAAATACACCGAAAAATACATCTGATTGTGAGTCGTACGTGTCCTTGAAACTGAAACCAATTTGACAGTTTTCCATGATGTAGCATTATGTGACTGAAAACACCCTTAAAATATTATTTGAATAAAACATCACATATGAATTCTGGCCTGAAGGTCACTGAAGTTATCTAGATGTGAAGACAATAATTCAAACAACCTCGTGTGACAAGGTCACCTCAAACATCCGAGATCCTTTCTTTGTTAATCCAAAAATTCTTTTTTTAAACATATAGAATACGATGCTTTATCATTTGATTTAAAAAAAAAAAGAAAAATCGGGTTATTTGTAGGTGTTTTGGAAAGGCGCCCTCGCAGCAGCAGCTGTCTCCTCGCCAACATCTCCCCGACCGACCCAACAACTTGTTTTCTCACTTCACTTCCTCCGCACTCGCTCTCTCCGAGTGATGGTCACACACGCTGCACAGCATAAATTGTCTTGGCTGTTCGCTTTGATCCCTGACATGGACGCGGCGCCCCGCTAAAGCAGCTCCCCCGCGTGGAGCGCTGACAATCAGCCGGCCGCTTTGTTGTCCAGAGAACACGCAACACCTCGCGGATCGCCGTTACAACCGCTCGTTGGCCATGACGACCGCCGTGGAAACACCGGCCGGTCTGACGTGGAATAATGTTTATTTGGACTAGAAGCTATGTGGAATAAATCCACTGTGATAGAAGTAGAGAATGTTATATTATTTTGTTACACGGCCTTCAGACGGTTGAGTATTTACTGTGTGAGGTCAAGTAAAGCATGACGATAAACCTCAGTGTATTCTATGATTCATATCTTCTTATGAAGCCTCCTATTATGTTCTTGACCTTGTTTATTATTCATAGTGAATATTTTTTCTTTAGGAAATGCTTAATAAGCTTCGGTAAGTGATGTCAATAGCTTTACAACTTATAACTGTTTTTATCATTTAGGTTCTGATTATTTTTTTCAATTAATTGATTATGTGTTTTTGTTCCATAAGATGTCAGAAAATAGCACCAGGTGACGTCATCGAATATCTTATTGTCTCAAAACGCAAAATCGAGAAAAAAAACATGAAATCCTTCCGTTGGAAAAGCTTTTGGAATATGAAAAGTGAATTATCTGACTTATTCCAGTTGTAATATTGCAATGTGCAGGATGTGAGCAGAAGTTTGGTTTAAAACATGAGGGGAAGCAACCGCTCTGACATGTCAAAGACGTGTTGTTGTTGCAGACAGCTACTGAAATGAGCGTATGCTAAGCAGCTAGCTGTCCCGCTAGTTTAGCACTTTTACCTCGAGACGCGATGAAGGACGAAGGAGCAGATCCGTCTGCAGGACTCGTCAGTCACGTTGAAGGTATACAGGACGTTGTGAAGGTTTTTTTTTTTTTTGGATGGAATGCAAAGTGGCAACAACCAGATAGAATGTTCTGGTGACAGGAAGGACAAAACAAAGGTACAAGGATTTTACAGACTAGTAAAATATGTACCTTGCCACTAGTTGCTATTTTGCATGTCTTAAGTGATATATTGCGTCAATATATGGTTTTGATGTGGCTGTTTTCTTGCTAAAACCACACGTGAAGATTATAACAGCAGTCTTCCTTTCTTTTATCAAAATACAATGTTCTATTCGGCCTGGAAAACAATGCTTACATCAGCTAGTCCTTCATACGACCACTCAGACGTACGTCACAATACGGAAGCTTGATGCTCTAGAAATGTTTCAGCTCGACCTTCGTGTTAATATCGTTAAAGATGCTTGAAATATAACAACAAAAAGAACCCCCATTTAGAAACACGCACATAAACACACAATAGCCCCATCATTCGCTATAATTGACGATTACGGTTTTGTCTCGTTAATGATATAATTGCTCGTTGTGTATTGCATGATTAATAGTATTTTTCAACCCACGTGAAATCTCGGCACATTGTGCTGATTAAGTGCATCAGCTGGTTCTCACCTCACCAGCAGCTCTTACTTCTTTTCTACGTACATTTGCTCCAAACTATCACAAGGGCCATATATCATAAAAAAGCAAATGCATGGAGTAATGTGTGCCACCTGAGCCGCTGGTACTTTTTCCTCCACCAAATGAAAAAGGCATGAAATCTCAAATTAAGTGAAAAAGGACTGAGGCAAATCCATACCTCATACTAACCTCACCTTCTTGTGCAGTCAAGCCGCAGTGCTTTTTATCTGGCAGGCCTAATTCTATTGATAGGCTGTTTAAAAAGAATAGAAAATCCCCATGCTGCAACGGCATTTTGGCTGCTTAGCATTTGTGGGAATACACAGTAGGAGCATTATGGGAGCAGATTATTTATTTTGAATGAGAGGCAATTCGATACCTCGGGTCCAATGGGAGAAGCTAAAATGTGTTCCCGGTGCAAAACAAGCGGCCGAGCGGAGACTGGAGAAATCCATCGGGGGAGACGAGCGACTGAGATGCTGAATTGAATAACAACAGAACACGACAAAGCCAACAAACTCTAAAGCTGACAAGTTCATTACCCGCTGAAATCACCTGGCTAACAGCTTTTCTTACGAGGCTTTTGCTAATAAAAAGGGGTTTCAGAAAATAACTGCACACGCTGCGTTTTCTGTCCGGCCCACCACAATGCCGGTGGCTCGGTGTCAAATTGAGGTCATGTTTTTAATCCCATATTTCCTGGTCTCACACTAAAGCTCCTCTATAGCTCCTGTAAGGTATCACACCCAGTGTATTTTGTTACATTATTTAACCGCGAGGCAGCGGCTTGTCGACTTCATACCAAATGCAGTTTGACAAATGGCCGAGACGTTTTTAATGATTGAGCAGATTGGATAGAATATGACGTATAGATGCTTCTAAGTGGTAGAATGAGGCTACAGACTCGCATGCAAACGTACCAGAATATGCATGTTCAATCATTATGTTATATAAATGGCATTTCCAGGGGGCTGGGGTTGTACTGAGGGATGGTCGGTTCGTATCCGACACGCTAGAAACTCTGTATAACCTCGTGCTATAGCCTGTAACACCCGGAGAAGAATGTGCTTCCTCTTTTTTGGGGAGAAGGAAACAAGAAGTGTCTTCCTTCTCCAAAACTAACGTGGCATAATAAAGGCCATGCGCCAGCAGGCAGCGACTAAACACTCGGCCCATCGGAAGGGTCCTTGTGGGGTCAAGATGCCGAAGCGAGCGTGACGCCTCGCCTTAAGCGAGCCGAGTGTGGCGAGGAAGAGGAGACCGGCACAAAGGGAAAACAACCGTGATGCACTTGCTTCCTTGAGGACTTTCACACGGTGCTAGCTCCGTAACAAGTCACTCCAACTGCAGCACTCGGAGCAAAGGTACCGCCAAGCCGGCGAGTGGATGGAGTCAAGGACCTATTGTGCCATTTAAAGCAGAGAAGGGGCCTGAAGCACTGAGATGAAGCAACTTAAACACAAACCGCTCTAACTCCCGTTTTATCCCCGTTAGGGTTTTTTTCTGAGGAGGGGGGGCAGCAGACAATCAAGTCGTACAGCTGCACGTCACCGAGTCCAGATCCCCGAAAACATCAAGGGAGTCTCACTGTCAACTTTTTAAAGGACACGGCACTAAATCATCCCGGGTGTCTGGAGGAATCAGGAAGGAACAGCTCATGAGTCATTACATGTGATGTAATGTTTCAGGCACTGTCATAATCCGTTAAGAGACTTAATTAAAACGCTCGGTGACTCCGCAATTACAATCCGCTGGGCTGCCGACGCGCCGCCGTCCCCCGTTTGTTTGTGGAACCTGGAACCTGGAAGTGAAACGGGGACAGTCAGTCAGAATCAAGTCGTCTACTCTGTAATGCCCTTGTGAATGTCTAGCGCCGCCGGTGACTCATGAAATATGTTCCTCCGATCACAGGTTACCTCAACACCATCAATCCTCCGGATTAATTTGGCTTGGGAGATGAGTTATTCAATAATTCATTGTGTAATATTTGCCCGCACATTAATCCTTATTCAACGCGGTGACATGGCAAATTAAACCGATTGCTTACCAGGTAATTTGGACATAATTAGTCTTCTTTCAAACTGTGGATCTGAATCCACGGGGTTTCGTGTTGTTTCCGCCGGGTGTTTGAGAGCCGGTACGTCACGCAGGATGTTGCACTCCCATAATTCCCTATACGTTTATTTTCTTCAAGGTAATGTAGGCAGGGAGCAGCACATTTACCTTCTTCCCCTTCAAACCTTAAGAGATACGAGGCAATTAAGCTTGCTCAGCACCCCTCCTTCCCCCTCCACCTTCTTCTGGTGACCCACATTTAGCCTTAATATCTGTAGTGAACTCACTGTATGAAATTTGACACTAACAGCAGATTTTTATTTGCCTTTGAGAGCGTTCTCGCCAAACAAATTTAAGAAAAGAAAACGCCCGGGTCAGCGTTTTTTCTTTCTTCACACTTGTAGCGAGTGGATATTCATCACATGCTCAGCGTTGTTGTACAAATCAAAGAGCAATTCACTCCTGAAACATAAAAAAACCTGGTACTGGTAATCCCTGCAGCCGGCTTTCTCTTCAAGACAAACATCACATTCTTTAGACTGACAAAGTTCTATTTCACAGCGGAGCAGCTCACGCTGAAGGTCAACTTGATTGGGAGGAAAGTGGGTACAGGAATTAATTCATGTGAAACTGTTAACTCCGGAGTGAACTCTAATTATACGAGTCCACAGAATTGAAAAAACAGCAGCACTTCAGTGACCTCAAAGGCAGTTTTTCATTCGCCCCCCTTTTAACAAATACAGTCGGAGAAGTCTTGAGTTATTGCACCGGGTCGCCACAATTACTGTTGGAACAACAAGCACCCTTTACTTTGACATTTTAAAAAGTGCAACTAGAAATCTACAAAGCGTGCCACTGGAACGGGAAGGAAGAGATGGATTCATTACCTTTAATGGAAGAGAGAGAGGACTGACCACAGTCTGCAGTTTTACAAACAGCTCGCCCATTTAAAAACATATGAGGAAGACTTGGAGTGATACATGCCGGTCTGCATAGTACATACTTTTTACTCACACCTGCTGTCTTCTTGTCAGACTGTACCCCCCCTCCTCCTCAGTAGTCGGGAGGATTCACAATTACAGGCCTCCTGTTTCAATCTGTCAGCCTCAGACAAAGTGCAGCACTGAGTCTCCGCTGCTAACCGTCATTTCGTTTTTCACGTGCTTCGCTTGAGTGAAAGGAGCCGAAAGCTCCGGAAAACACTGAAGAGATACGGCCGGAGCTGTTAGAAGTCATTAAGGCATATTTCGGGAGGCGTGGGAGGCTGCTTATGTGCATCTTATTTATCATTTTAATATAAATGATGGCCTATAATCCAGTATTTGTGCTGCCTTTTTTACAAGAAATGACGTTTAAATCATCTGTGTGATTATTTAGCTGCCGCTATGAAAGGTGATGTAACCAGACTATGCAAGGACGGAGCATTTTCATCATCTTCAGCTCATTGTTTTGGTTTTTAAAGCTGTTCCCTTTCATCGCACTCATCAAGCCCCACGTTCAGGGTTAGCAGGCAGCCGTTTCCACTGAAAACACTCTCCCATTGTACGCTGCCCACGCGACACCAAACACTACACAGGCAGATAAACAACGAGCCGGCGAACACAGTGGACCTTAATATATTTGTCAGCCGGCCAGAAGTCTCTCCAGCTGGCTGTGCTGCCCACAAGTGGACCAAAAAATAATCATTTAATGCAGGTTTAAACTACAATTCAGTCCTGATACGGAAACCTGGGCTTTGTGGGATAACGAGTACTGGTCTGAGACCAGGCAACACTGGGCTGTACGTACACATAGCTTTCCTAACGTTGTAAAACAGTAACAAATACATACATGTATAGATCGGACCAATCACAATCTCTAGTCAAACTTCACAGGAAGATAACCAGGCTCCTGTGATGCACCTTCGGCTCCTCGCTCTGTGATTCAAGGTTCACTTCAAGGACATTTCAAGGTGCCCTTCAGTAAAACTCAAACTGAGAAATGAGTTATTTTGCCTTTTCCAGAGCTGCATATAATGCCATAACTGGTATATGGCAGCAAAATTGTATACATGTTATTTATGATCTACAAAAATGGGATTTAAAAGTTTGTGTTTTACATGAAGAGTTCTGCGTTTATGTTGTATTGAAGAAATACTTGAGGTATTGATTTTGACGCCAATGCACAGCTTCTGTTTTCCACCTGGATCTCCGCGGGTGCCTCCTCTCTCCACTTGAGGCGATGCTTTTGTTGTACATGATCCCGGGCAAGTAGAGCCCAGCTGAGTTAATCTGTTTTCTGCATCAGTGACTTGCAACAAGTCCACTCTCTCTCCTTTTTTTCATTAAGTGACTGAGGGATGCTGGAGGCTGAGGCGAGCGGGGAGCAGAGCTGCTGTCAAAACACCCTCGCCAACCGTCACACGCATTAGCCGGGGCCCATTTTGAGAAATAACAGGGCTCGCTTACTTTTATGCCTCGAAAAAATACGCAACCGCAAACAAATATCATATTTATTCTCCCCTGTACTTTTTGCAAGTTCGCTATTTTTTTCCCACAGCAGCTCGATCCAGTTTGAAATGTTTTCCAGAATGATGTTCTGTGTGAAAACATGACATCAGATGGATTATCCCGAGGCAAAAGGATATGGCAATCTGTGTTCAGACTTTGTTTTTTTTCCCTCCCACTTTCCCCGGCTAGAAAACTATTGTTTACAGCTTCTTCACTTCCGCAAGCTCGGGGAAAGAACAGGAGGGATCGGCCTCCCCGGCCACAAGGTGCCACCATCTTCCTCTCTCCATCTGTCGGCCCACTCTTCCGGGGGCTAATTATCCTAATCCCTTGAATCCAGAACGGAGGCTGGTGGCGGGCGCCTCGGTCCCAGGACGCTAGCGTTTTGCCTCCCAGTTAAAATGTGGAAATTAATTACCGCCTGCCCTGCTGCCAATGGGAGGGGGGAGAGGAGAGGCAACCGGAGGAAGGCCGGCCCCTGACAGGTGTGGGAGGGTTGTTCGGGACTTCTCTAGAGAGTCTGACGTAGGGGCCACGAGTTTGTTCAACACTGTAGGGTACCACTGGAGTCCTGTCTCCGTCGGCCACTGTAGTTACACATAGAAAGGTTTGAACCCATTTTCTACTCATAACGTGCACCTCTGTTGCCTCCAAGTCTCGCCCAATTTCCATTTTATTTGAAAAATCATTGCTTTTTGACACCCATTTTTCTGCTAGTCTAACATCCACTGCATTATTAATGGGAGCATATCATACCTTAAGGAGTTTAAAAAGGCTGGGTCTAAAAGATACAGCCAATGCGATAGTGACTTAAACTTCCATTCTTGCTGATGGCCATCAGGGGGCGACTCCTCTCAGTCTGATTGTATCGACGTCTATAAGAGAAACACCTTCTCTTGATTATTCCCCCAGTCAACATTGTAAACATGAGTTTATGGTCTCAATCGCTAGTTTGAAATAGTAATTTCTGAGAGTAATTTCAGGTAAAATCCACCATAAAGAAGAGTATGCTTTAGGGCGTGGCTACCTTATGATCGACAGGCTGTTATCTTCATTGTTGGCCTTAAATCTTCAACTCTTTCAAATTGTCAATTCATGAAAATGAATTGTAATCGCTTCACTTGCCCGTGAAATGTCTTCATCAGTCATAATCAAACCAATATGGATCCAAAATACAGTATGGCTTCATGTTTTGTTTGAGGAATAAAGAACGGGGAAGTAATGCGGACACAACACAAACGTATTTACCATTAAGATGACGAGAATGACTTCATTTTACCGTTCAGGAGAAACATCATCCGTTGTGAACCGTGGGAGGCCATTGGCTTATGTTGGCTTATGTTGGCTTATGTTTTCCCCCCATTTCTTAACACAGATAAATGAATGGAAAAAATAACCTGCAAGATGTTCCAAAAACACCCACACGGCCAAACGACAGACATGCTCACACACGGTTCTACATTGCCAAGGGAAACCGGGTGAAACATTCCACTAGTAAAATGATATTCATGGTTGAGAAATGACACTTTCTGGCATCCACTAAAATCACACTTTTCTATTTTTCTCAGAGGGGCCTTGCTCTCATTAAAGCAAATACTGGTTTTGAAAATGAACTGCCTGAAATGATGCCAGGATCTAGTTTGTACTTGTAGGACCAACAGAGGGAGCCACATAGTCCTCTTGCATTTGATGCTGTGGCCCCTTGTTCTGTTTCACACCTGTCGACCCATCAAATGTAAAAGGTAATGGAGGGGAGCGTTTTCTCACATGGAAACCATCAGGTCTTGATCACACCACCCTCACAGGTCCGGCCAAATATAAACCAGCATGTTGTTGCTCCCTATCCCCCCAAAGTATCTGGTCTGCTCCCAATTTCACAAATAGGCCGACACAGTAGGTCCGAAAATAATTAAAATGAGTCATCGTCCTTCTCCGTGTTGGAATCAAAGTGGGGAATCCTGGAGACTTCCTGTTCTGGTCGATTTGGCTAAACTGCAGTGGTTGTTTGTGACTCGGCTGGATACGAAGCATGAAACATCAACCGTGAGAGACCATTAAAATGGGCTTGCAGTGTGTGGTGCGTTAGAGATTCCTTAGAGGAAGAGGCGGTTGTCAGTGCGAGGGCCAAACGGATAACGTAGTGTGGTCGCTGCGAGGATACCGTCTCGTTTGGGAGGGTTATGCAGGTCAAGAAATCATCCCTTTGCATAACTGTCAAAATAACGATGTGTTTTATTCAAAGTCTGAGTATGTTTTTAGGACTGAATTTAGTGGTTGACTTATTATGTAAAAAGCAGAGTAAGAGGGTGGAGGGAAATGTGCCTTGAGGGATGTCAGCTCGTCCAACGCTCCTTAGTAGAAATACATATATCAATGACCCCCCACATGGACATCTGGGAGGGACGATGCAGCAGTGCAGCTCGTGATAGAATCAGCCCACGGACCCAGAAGGACAAGGACTCGTCCAGCCTCCTCATGTTTCGCGTGGCCTTGTGTGTGTGAGAGATTGTCAGGAAGCACATTTTTATTTGATGCGATACGAGCATGACCCGTGTGCCGGGGAGGTAATGGGGGTCATCAGTGAACAGGTTGCCATGGAGACAATCAGATACCCACAGGTGCCGTGTCAGTTGCATGATGCTCTTTCCTGCCCAGACGATGTTCCCTTCCTGAAGACAGTGGCTCATTTACTGACGTTGGTGAAAAGGCCATTTGACATTTTATAATCCTACTTTTTTATAGCTAATATGTTAGAAAATAATTGCCTTTCAGAACCAGCAAAAACAGAGCAAATTAGTTGTGTTCCTGGCTGCCCTACAAATATAAATCTAATAATTACTCTTCTGTTATCTCTGCTTTGGTCTCCACCAACCTCTGGGAGATGAATCTGAGTCTTTAGCTTCCTAAAGAGTTCCAACCTTCTTTCCCAGCCGGTCAGTAGCTTCGTCAGCATGGAGCCGAGCAGGTACCTCAAGGCCGGTTTACCTTCAACAGACAACGGCTGCTACGGGAAACGGGTTTGCTGTGGACAATAAGACTGGACTGAACCATTAAGGTTTCAGCCTTCTGTGAAGCCGCTTTCACTTTCAAAAAATTTTTTTGATGAGTGGCGCTTTAACAGAGATGAAAGGCTGTTTTCGACAGTACCCATTAGGCTTTGACAATGCTTCTGTGGCTAAGATCTTCTGCTGTTTCTTTTTAGAAAGCATGAAACATATGGTGCACGGCAGAAATCTACATCCTAGGGTATATAGAAAAATAATCTAATAGAAACCATGATGTAATGTGTATCTCTTCAATAGTGCTTTTGTAAACAGGGGGGTCTTACAAGCATACACTTACTTTTTCTAGCAAGGCAGTATTTTAACCAGTATTTTAGGAGATATTGTAGCAGCCGAAGGAGAACTGCTTCATTTCTCTACTCTGCGACGGGGATAAGCAACCGTGTGACAGGAAATGGCCGAGAGTGTGCAGGTTTTCCTCCCAACCAGACGCTACATGGGGCGATTTCCACTGATTAGCATGCCTCCTAGCTGACAGAAGGAACTAATTAGTGTAATCACCTGCTGTACCGCGGCACACGGTTTCCCATCGCTGCTTTAAAGCCAGGCAACTTTGTGTCTCCCTGAAATAGTGCTAGCTAAGTTGATTACAGCGTCTAATGACCTTGATAGTGTGATGAGTGGGCCTGTGTGCATTCATGGCTTTTAGCGTGCGGCTGGAATCTTAACGCTGCACTTGACTTCCAGAGATGTGATCCCACCTTCACATATCCTCATTAGGAAACCCTTTGCTGATCATTAGTGCCGTAAGTGCCTTTAATTGATAGTCATCTCTCAAGGATGACTTTCCTGTTATTTGCTGACTAGCCGCTGCACTTGCTAGCCTCACAATCCCCCACTCTAGCCCCTTACACCCCCCGACTAGATTCCACGGTGATGCATTGAAACATCATTCCTCTGAAACCAAAGCATCACAGTACAGTACTCTGGACTGCATCTACAGCAAGCAGGTCAATATTCAACAAAACATGTTTTCCCCATAATGCAGTACATGGTGCTTCTCATTTTGAGAGGGGGAGTCAAATCGGATGATATTTAGGGGTTCAACATTTCTCACTTTCTCCTTATCAACCTCTCCTCCAATCAAAACCATCTTTCTAAGTGGTCATCTACGTCATCAGTTGCTGTGGTTTCCATCCATCTCCAGTGTTTCCCCTAGAATGAGTTCCAAGCCCGGTTGTTCCCACTAACGATGGTTTGCTTCACTGCTGTAACGTTCTCATGTTATATCTTCTCACTTGCTGAGCTCCTATTGGTGACCCTGTAGTACACTTTGTTTTGTCAGATTTTTTTATTATCCACTTAACTGTTCATGACCTGACATTATTACCAAAGACTCGCACTGATTTGCTTCACATTGAATACAGTATTCAGTGTATATTAATTATGATATTGTTCCTAATGCTCACAGGAGACTTTATTAACATTTGCAAACTGCCTATATCCAAGCACGAGGAACTAAGCTGCTACTCTGAGGACTCAGCCTTCTCTAATTATCAATATTTGCAGCGTCTGTTGATTCTCTATTTGTAACACAGTAGACCTGAATGTATTTATGAATCACTATCCGTTTTAAATTCTGCCGAAATTGTCAAAATGGCATCGACACGTCCGCGCACGAATGAACAAGACATCGAGAGCCAGCTCTTCTTTTCGACAGCAGCAGGAACTTGGCAGCCAGCGTCTGACCTCCAGGCACGCTAACAGGCTAACGATACGCTAATGTGTCCCATTACGGCCGATTTGCCAGGAGGGGATTCTTTTTGTTGAACGCCATGCTGCTGGTGGATTTTAGATGGGCACTGTATAATGATGCGCGCCTTTCTTCCTGGCTCATAAAAGATACAAGAAGTAGTCCTGCTGAGAGTCATTAGGAAGGCCATTTACAGTGTGCTTTTCTTATTCACACACTTTTTCTGTGCAGTCTTTGAAGAGAGCCACAAGGCGATGCAGACATCGCCAAAATGAGACGCGAGCCGCCGCCGCCGCCGCTCGGGCTGAAAGTAGTTCTTGTGAAAGACTACTAAACAGCTGTTCTGTTCTCCCCCATTACTATCAAAACCAGCACTCGTGGTTGATTCTTTCAAAGTAACCAAATGGATAGATACATAAATAATTGAAGTACTTACAAACAAACAAAAAAGTGTAATTGTGCGGCGGGATTCAGGGGGAGAAAAATTGCAGTCGGGCTTGCATTTGCAGAGCATGAAACAGAAATTAGCATGGTGTGATGCAAGCGAAAGGGGGGAAATCACAAACCATTTTCTGCCTTCACTCTCCGGCCTTACTATTACCATTCCATCGACAAATTGAATCCAAGGCTAATTTGCATTGCATCACTGTATAACCTCTTATTTATTCATTACTTTTCTCTCCCCTACATACCATTAAATCTATTTTTTTCAGTACAGCGACTGCTGTAAAGCAACAGTGAGGAGTAGATCCCATGCTTCCCAGTGCATGCTTTCCCAATAAAAAGAAAAAGTGAGGAGAAAATCTGTCACATGGTTATTAACTCACCTTGACCTCCATGCAATCTTTATTTATCCATCATGCTGGTTGAAAATATGTCTCTTTTATGGTTTTCATCAAAACAACAAATATATTATATAGTTTCTGGAGAATAAATTGCCAATAATCCGATTTTGACTGAAACATTCAGTGCTGTCATGAAGCAGTCCCACTCATTCATTTGCACAAATAGATATTAAAGGAGGGAGTTATCTAAAATCTCAAGGTATATGGTGACATCGTCAGCGAATGCATTAATCACTCTTCATATTAAAAGCAATGTGGAAGAGATACGTTGAGGAAATAGCATTAAAAAAGGGTAAGGTTATCTAAATGTGATACCTCATTTGAAGATTCCTTTTCATTCTGTGGAGAATCCCTTTGCAGTTCCCCCACTTGGGCAATTACTCAATTACAGTGATCCATCTAATACCTGTCCACTGTTTACTCTGTACTTGCCCTCTCACATTAGACTGTCTGCCATGCTTGACAAGAAAATTATGAAAGAGGCTGGGCCCGGATGCACTGAGGTGTGTGTGAGTGTGTGTGTGTGTGAGGTGATGCTATTAAACGGGGCTCTGATATTTGCTACTGCAGAACCAATCAGGTTGGTATAATGGATGACTTGTCTCATATCCATTCTTGCCTGATGTGACAATACCCTGGAAAACACAGATGTCTTATCTGTGTTTGTTTGTGTGTGTTTGAAAATGAAGGTGGTGTGAGAGATGAATGAAGCAGAGAGGGAGAGTCGGGCTGGCTATTGTTTGGAAAATGTTCAATACGGTTCCAATAACTTGTATTTGGCACTGATAAAAGAATGATGCCATGGAGTCACTAACTAACCCCCCTAAAGAATGACAGTATTATCACATGTAAGAGTCTATATTATATATACAAGATACATGTAGAAGCTAAAGCCTACAGGTCACAGTGTAAAACGAATATTGCTCCTGTAAGTTCTGCAATCCCAGGTCGTTATGGTCACTATCCAATACCCAGCAGGAAGATGGGTTGAGATGGGTAATGGTCGTAGCAACAGAGCGAAAAGGATGTTTTTATAGTGCCTTTTTTTGGGACTAGTCTCACTTAACATCATTGTGGATCATGACTTTGGTTAGAAACTCAGAGACACCCTTTTGCAATTAAAACCTGTCAACGAGCATGACAACCACGAGGTGATACGGGAGGAAACGTAATGCATACACCCCTTTTGTTAATTACGGCGGAACCTCGAGTGAAGAGCAGGATCACTTCCCTCTTGTATTTGAACAAACTTTGCACTGATTACATTTGAAGATACACCGACATCACGCTGACAGATATTTAATTGAAGGTCATTTCTCACAACCGTGTGTGGCGGAGACGTGCAGGCTGAGACGGCGAACGCAATCAAGATTTTAACAATAAATATGGCCACATTATTCTAATTAAAAAAAAAAGATGTTGAATCGCAAGAAGTTAATTCAGTATTTTGTTACGTCCCAAATAAGCACCCACATCAGACGCCTGGACGAGTGAATCACAATGCCAACAGCATCCCCTATCGATCCCCATGATAGCTCCGGAGAGGATTTCTACTGGTGTCTGGGAAACAGGAGGCGAGGCGGTGCTGCATGTGCATCAACACTGAACCTTTGCATTGGTGCGGGTCAAGGCCGTCATGCTCACGATCACCACCGGGCAGCGCTTTGCTGTTCAACATTCATGTGGCTTAACGCCTGAACATGAGGTCAGCCAGCTGGGTTTTACATCCAGGAAGGTTAGTGATGTAGCCTGAGGAGGTCTTAGTTCACCTCAGAAAAAAGGCAGTTAACCTGGTACTGCCCACAGTTTGAGGTGCTTTTACCCTCCATGAGACACCAAACATGTCTACAAGATATTATTCGTCCCAGGCTCATAGTTCATAGGTTCATAGTTAATTGTACAAGGCCGATACAGGGCTGATGATGGAACCCCGAAGGTCTCCCGATGTTTTTACTGTTACTTTTTTTTTAATAGTACACACATCCAAGTACAAAGTCGAGTTTGTCATGCTCTACTCAAGTGTGGTCGTGTCAATACACGTTCCTGCTGCCTTCAGAGGGCAGTAATTCAAATGTTAAGTGCATTTATGCCATAAAACATGAACGAGAGCACAAACATTAAACTATAATAATACTATTAAATGATCATTTTAGCCGTGTTAGGTTGATGTATCAAAGTCAGTTATAATTTCTGGTTTGTCTAAGAAATAAAAGGTGGGTTCTTAGATGTCATTATTTCACATTCGAGAATATTACAAGACGATAAAAGCACGCGAATGATCCTGGTTTCAAATGTTTGCTTTGCTACGGCTTCACTGTGCAGGATGCAGGATGCCTTTAATGGCATTGTATCATTAAGCATTTATTAATAATTTGCAACCCCCACCTACACTTCTGCGTCAGTACTATCAGCGTGCTAAAGCAGCCATTTGTTATAAACGTTGCATCAGGTCCAGCGTTATTTGTCCTTTGATTTCCAGCCACGTCTGGATGCTGCGGTTAAGTGATTTGAGCGTGCAGCTCTGACAGAATGACTGATTTTTCTGGGAGAGAATATGGAATTTACATGTCTTCCCGGGCACAAACATGCTCACAGACACCCAGCTGCAGCGTGTCAACAACATGGCATGTCTGGCTTTGAACTGACGCGAGTGTATCTGTCTCCAGGAGTGACACATTACCAGGAAGGTGTGCAGCCTTGCAACGTTTTGCATATTATTCAGCACGTGAAGGAGGAGTGTACTCAGGGTCGACATTGGACTGTTGTTTCACCTTCCATCAGTAGTTGAGAAACATCCCATCTTTTTGAAGGTAAACAGTAATGTTCCATGAATCAGGGCTGAATATTATTTATATTTTCACAATAATTAATCAGTTTAGGCAAAAACGGCAGAAATGGAACATGAGAGCTGACCAAGCCCTTCTCATACCAAATACCAATGAGGAAGCAGCTTTAACGTTTTTGACAAACACAATACTTCCTGTCACCATTTCTTGTCGCCTTCATCATCAATGTTAGTGACTGCTTAGTCTTCAGTTACACAATGAATCTACGGGAGGAATGCTGCCTGCATGAAAACGTGAAACTTCCACCATGCTACCAAGGGAACCACCGCCTGCTCTGCCTCAGAAACGCCAGCAGTTTTAACCAAAATTCCAAAATTAAGTAATTTCGATGCATCAGCGGATTCACTGGTGGTGGCGAGGTACATTTTCACAGTGCGTTCACATAGCAATTCATTTTTGTCAAACTCTGACATGTGATATGCTCTGTTCTGGGTAGTGCTGACTTGTGAGGGAATATATAGAGCTTAGAGGAGCAAGCATGCGATACCAACCATGACACACCATCCAGTTTTATAAAAATGACTAACAACAACAGTAGAGCTTTATTTCCATCTTGCTGCCAGTATTCATGATGTCAGTTAGCTTCCAGCACCACCTACTTCATGATGATGAACTGCCATGCTGTAGAACAGGGGAGTCCACTTTGATCTCAAGTGGGCCGGACGGGAAAAACATTGCATATTAACCTATTAATAACACTTTGTAAGTGTTTGTACAGTAATTCATGAACAATCAATTGACAAACCAGATGATAAAGCCTGAGATGTCTCACTGATCTCTCAGATACAACCGACAACAGAATGTTGTTTCCTCAAACCTGCCAACAGTTAATTTATCATCTCTGTTCGTGGTTGTCCTTGGAAGTCAATAAAGTCAGCTAGTGGGCCAGATTGGACTTTTTAGTGGGCCGGTTCTGGCCCTCGGGTCCCACATGTTTCACATCCCTGGTCTAAAAGGAAGTGGATATTGAAAAAGCATATAAAAATATTAGAAACCAATTTTCAATACCCAACCAAACACATCAAGGTCAAAGTTTACCCTCGATTTTCCTGACTGTTCTACTGCAGTCTGCGGCGGCGTCGATGTCTCAGCAGTTGTAAAACACTTTTTACCTCTTGACCTCACTGTGTATAAAACCCCTGAACATGTGTCTGTCTCCGTGTGAGTCATTGTGACAGTTCCCTGAGAATAATCAAAAACAGAGGCTGCGATAGCAAACCGGAGTTATGCGGCACAGATGTTTGAGTTGTCAAAAGATTCATCAGGAACCCTGAGATCTCCGAGGTGTGTACTCTGATGTTTCCCCCTGCCAATTAAATAGCACACAGTGTTCAGACGTGCCATGAAAGGGGGTACGTATGGAAACCAAATCAAACACAAAAAGCTGTTATATTTATCCCCATACGTGATTACCATGACCTAAATCATTTGACTACAAGGAAAAAGGGAATATTCAAGTTCCACAGCCAATTTGTACACAAACACAACGCTGCCACTTACTGTATCTTCATTATCCTTCTTTTGCACATTCAAACAGATACAAACAAGGGCACCCAAAGAGAGCTGGTGTAAACCAACATGTCATTTCTACCCTGGTTACAGCACTCTTCAGGGACCCTACAAAGCCAATACTTTCTCTGAGGCTTCTCGTTTGAGGCACGGCGAACACCTTCGCTCATTTCTTGAGTGAACAAATGTGTAATGTTACGACGAGCCACTCATCTGCTACAGCCCCTCTACTTCTTATGATAATGCTGGCACTGAATATGATGGTGGATTTACTTTTCAATACAAGTCTCCTCTGGCACAGTACAGTCTATCACCGTGTACAAGGCTGACACTGAGCCCTTTTTCATTCGAGAGCTGTGACACTTCAATCTCTATCAAATAAATGCCAAGGAAAAAGTCCTGTGTCGGAGTCTGGTAAACACGGAGCAGGTGAAATCACTGAAACTGTAATGGGTGGATAAAGCTAATGTTCCATTGCACATAGAAGATTACACAAAGCCAGAGATGCAAGAAAAAAAACAAAAGTGAGTGAGCGAACTGCATCCTTTTAGCTTTGGCATGAGGGAAATGAGAATAAAAGAAAAAACGGCAACAAACACTCGTGAGGGATTTTAGCCAGTTTGACAACAAGAATAAAAGCCCATTCGGTGAGTAAAACGTCTGAACATGATGAAGCCTGTGACTGCAGTGACCACTTCTTTGGTAGAAAATGAGATAAAAGCTGGCTTGCAGTTAAAGCAATTGCACACATCACAAGCCAGCAGGCAAGTTATTCTACAAAACACAGTTCTCATTTTGTACATTTGAAGCTTAACTCCGTAGATGCTATGGGTGACTTGAACTTGGGGGAATGGCTTCCAGGAGCAGAGACATGTCATTCCATGTGTCGTGGCTGAGTGAAAGGCAGCTGCTGAGCTGCAGGTCATCTCAATTATGTGGTGAGTGGAGGAGCCTTAAGATTATACGTGGGCTTGTCAGACCTGCTGGACCCGTTACCGGAGACAGAAAGAAGGACCCTTATTCTGAGACGAGCCACACATGCCGTTCCATTCCACTAAAAACATTCTGTAGTCCCAATTCAGCGGTCTGTTGAGGACCGCAACAGGCCGAACCGAGAGGTGGATTTCCTGTTTCATCTCCCATCGCCTAGCAACCAGCTGCGGTTGGCAAGAAAGAGCATAGAAAGAGGTGCCTTCCGTTATATCACCAAAATGGAGCCAGAGATTCTATTATAGTCTTTTTATTGTATATGATGGAGGATATGATTCACCACCAGCACCAGCGACACATGATTTGTCTGTTCTGCCACATCTCCAGCTGCTGATCCACTCATAAATGCCATGTTGAGTAAAATCCAATCATCATCGACGGGATGAATATTGGGATAAGTTGGGCCGTCCACCAGTTCGGATCCAAATCTGTGAAACGAAGGCCGCATTTCTGCACTGCCTTTGAAATGGGACAGCCTCGTCCCAGCAGCTGTGACGCATCTGGTCTTACAAGCCTCTGAAGGATGAATTGGGTCACAGCTCATGATTCGCACGGGATAACAAGACATTGATGGAGCTGGGATGAAACACCTCCCTGGATTCGGGACTTCCTGACTACCAGAACGTTGGTGGTCAGGGTCACACTTTCAAAACCCCTCATCTGCATCGCTGTACACCCATGTAGTCAGGAACAACTCCGACTGCTTCATCAATCTTGCTGATGCCGAGAGACACGTCATCGAGAATCTGACATTGTCCACATACACCGATGTTTTGGCGGGAATGGCAACCCCTTTACACTCTCAGAAGGTTTAGGAGGTTCCAACGTTTCTCTAGGACCCTGAAGATGTTCATTACCAACTAGTATTCGATCTGCTCAGGTCCAGTCAGTCCAGGTCCAGTCAGTCCGTTGGCAGGGGGTACCACTGGATCTCCACTCTCCTTGCTGCAGTACTTGCACTACCCCAGCTTCTCCACTCCTCCTCCCTCAGGCTTTTGGGCTTCAGGTGTAGGGTCCAGTGACTTGCTTCAAACTAATATCAGCCAAAGTGTCACAGATTGAAAACAATAGCATGGGCACAAGTCTTTTTTTTTTAAGAAATTCAAGTGTCCCCAGAGGCTGATGCCAGGACATAAAAATAATTAAGCGAGTGTATGATTTGATGAGCTCCACACCCTGGGCATTTCACCCACATGAGCAATATGAATCAATATCCTGGGCCCGAGCCCTCGGAGTTCTCCGTTGTGACTGCTTTAACTTTCAATCATGTCTACAGGCTTAATGATTGCAAATGCCACCGTGGCAATTCTTTTCCAATTCCCTTACTAAAAAAGAAAAAAGACATTTCACAGGGCCCATTTGCAGCTGCTGGCGGTTGCAGAGCGAGGGACAAAGAAGAAGCATTTCTTGACATAAATGTAACAATTCAATATGCATTAATATGACAAGGAATTCCTTTGACCAGCGTCTCTTATGGATCTTTTCATTTCCCATTTATTGTACGTTGCGAGATAATTTTATGTGTGAAAGAGATGGTTTAAAGGGAGTGAAATGAAGATGATGCTTTCGAAAGTCTGCAAGAGCAAGTTGTCACCGGTTAGGAAGTCCAATCTCCCCGATGGGTGACATTTTGATGTCATCCCTTTCAAACGACAACATTTCAAGTGTGCACATTCTGATAAAGCAACATGAAAAGTTAAGTATCCTCTGACACACAGATGAGATGGCAGCATACCGGACACTAAAGCAGAGTGGGGGACGATTGTGAAGCACCATGCAATCAAGGGGGTCTGAAGCGAGGTCTGATGAGCCAGCGTGTCACTGCGGAGCTCCAGGGTTCCACAGCTAATCAACCACCAAGGAAGGGCTCAAGGGGCGTGATCACTCAAGCGCTCCATCACCACGCAGGGAGGAAGGCAATCACCAGCCCATTTCCATGTGCTGTTATCCCCACCCCCCTCCCCCATCAAGGTGCACAGATGACCAGGGGAGCACAGGGTGGAGGCAAAGGTGGCTGAGATGGGTGCAATCAAATAAAGTGTGAAAAAAAAAGCCAGACAAGAGAAGAAGAAAAGAAAATCCTTTTGGTTCTGCAAACGGTTTATTCAAGACATTTAATATCTTTAAATAATCATGAATGGGATGGAAACACGGGGGGAACAGATTGAATGAGGCTTGATGGCTTTCCTACCAGCGGCTCATAAGATCCCTGTGATTGGGCTTGCAAATTGAAATGTTAGTCTTGTAATACAGTGCGTTGAGGAGACAGAAGGGGGACGGGTCAAGAAGGGTGAGCGAAGGTTCTCATTCTAACCTGGCAAAGGGATTTACACAATGAGCACATGTTAGCGGAGTCACGTCTTCTGTCTGGTAAGAAAAGGGGACGAGCAAGTGAATGAAACCCAAACAAAAGCTTATCTTTCACCCTCTTAAAAGAACAGGACTTCAAAGATATGGTTATTCCTTTTTTCAAGGAAAGGAAGGTGGGTAATAAAAGGAGGAGACAAGAAACGGGGGGACAGTGGGGTCCTTTTTCTATCGCCGCAAAATGTATGACGTGCAACTAAAACGGATTAATAAACAGATAAAAAAGTCTGACAACCCGGAAGCGTGATAGTGCTCAGACTTCACAGATGCATCGCAGCACGTATCTGGAGGTAATACCTCCTCCTGGAGGTAATACCTCCTCCTGTCCTCTGTTTTAAGTTTGAGGGTGGCTGGAGAGGCTCCCTGCACTAATAGGCTCCACTCAGAAGAGCACATACACAGCAGGCTCGTCCTGTCATCTCGTCCTCCCGATGCTCGGCCAGAATATTGACAAAGGATGAGAGATATCTTATCCGTCTGGGCTCGAGCCAGCCATCATTACAAACTGGAAATCCAGCTCACAAACCCTGCTGCTTGTCCCTTGGCCTCCTGAAGGTCCCCGATAGGGAAAAATCATATCCTTCCCCTATTTTTAAAAAAAGGCCATGGCACCTTCTTGTGTGGTTACGTCTCTGATGTTCCACCATGCTGGGTAGAACAGACGTATGCACATCTAACAACGAGGCATGTTGAATTCTACACTCTATTGAGACATTTCCAAGTCTTTGTGCTGGAGTCGGTATCAAACGGTTTTAATTTCGCATTAGGGCTGCTGGTAAACAATTAGGTATACCAATGATTAACATGTTGATTTTGTTCGGCGCTGCAGCTAATGATTATTTTCAGCATTGATTTATGTGCCGATGTATTTTCTGGATTAATTGTTTGGTCTATAAAATGTCAGGAAATGGTGAAAAATGCCCCTTAAAGCCCCAACACGCAAAAAAACTAATAATGGGAAGTAAAACAATAGAAAAGATTAATGCAATGTGATGGCAATTTATTTTATTTCAATTATAAACCAGTTATTTAAGTTTTTTTCTTGACAAATGATCATATTTGTATAATTATGCATCTATTTTTATTAAATTTCATGTGTGAAATGCTTAAATGTGTAGCTGAGTGACCAACAGTCAAGGGTTACATTTCTGATGATGAACAATCAAGTGTATTTTTTACTGAATTAATGACTAAATACATTTTCTGTGGACTGATGAAACACGTTGCCCCATTTTAAATTGCTTCACTAAGAGATTGCTCCTTTTGAACGCTGTGTATTGTAGCCTGTCCTCAGCTCTACAACAGCAACGGTCCTAACCACATTTGAAGTAATTACCCCTCTGGCAGACAGCGGATCCATATGTGAACAGTGCAGAAGGGAGGATATGCAGGACATTAACTGAGCATTAATTCTGTGATGCCAGCGTGATGCCAATTATTTTAAATGTGGTCAATGTTCTCATGGTTATACATTTCTCCAAATGAGGCTAACAAAAGCTCCTCGGTATAAATGGAAAAGGCACTCAAAAAGGCAGAAAAAGCCAAAGCGGGAAGAGCAATTCGGTTGCTTCGAACGAGGAGATTTGTCAATTTGGAATCAGTTGGAATTAGAATATTCATCGTAAACGTACCGTTAAAATGTACGTCAGGGGTATAATGATAGGTATTATTTGCCACCATTATAAACCGCACTCCCACTTAACGTAGTTTTTGACATTTCTAATTGACCTTTCAAGACATTTAGAATATTGACATTTCTAAACTGTTTTCTTAATAGATTTGTAAGTCTAGACATGTCTTTTTAGTGAAGAGCTCTCTATTTTCTGTTCCTTGCTTTGGCTCACAGAAGGCTTTGTTTTCTAAAATAACATTTAGCAGATATTACAGGCGATGTTTTGCAAATAACCCCACAGCCGATCACAGCTTACTGATACAGACGTTAAATATTCTGCACGTCCAAAATACTGTGCATAGATATTGTAGATGTCTTTTTATAGACTGCAGATTCTAATTTGTTTAAAGCTTTGTGGCATCTCTGACTGAAGTGGAAGACAAGAAGGACATGCATTGTTTGCTTTACCGATGACAATAATCAGCCTAATACACCGCAGATGTCTCATTAAATGTGCATATGATTATTGCAGCGTTACTTCAACTGATCCCTTTCATCAAACCAGATAATACTTGCTGATTGCAGACTATTTAACCACGGGGAAAATTCCACGGTATTATTTTCACTCAAGGTGAAAAGCAATTAGGAGTATAGCTCCTACTTTGCCCGGTTTTATTCTGAAATTAGCCAGCTTTAACAGAATTAATTCTCCTTTATTTCTCTGGATGAGTCAAAACACAACGTGTTGAGGAGTTAAAAGAGAGGACCTCGGATTTTATCCCGCTTTTTTTGTTTTGTCCTGTGAATTTGGATCAGCTAGCATGCTAAAACTCTTATATACTTACTTATATCACACAAATATAAACTAATTTGTGGTTTCAGACATGCTCAATAAGCTTGTGAACATTGCTTCAATAAGCAAACATAATTAACGTATTAAAGCAATTCAACTAAGTTTAAACTGATGTGAAAAAAGAATAGCAGCAACACACCCGACTGATCCCTGAAGAAAAAATGAATAAATAAGAACCAGAAGCCCTTGAGAGTGGAAAACATGATTTAGGAACAAAACAATCAGAAGCCTAATTTTTCATTAACGCTCAGTGATAGAAAATTGATTTGACGGGGAAAAAAAGGGGGAGTGCAGCTTTGATGATCAACTAATCACATGCTATAATCTCCGCCAATCACTACTCTGTTCCTCTGGCATCTCTAGAAGGCAAACCTCATCTAAGTCGTTACCTTTCATGGCCCTTATTCATACGGTACAAGCATCTCTAATAGCTGTACTAGAACGTACCTCTAGCCTCAAACTAGCCCACAATCCTCCCATCTCCCTGCCCCTCCCTGTCAGCGATGATCTCCGTGGTGTTCCATATATCTGCGGCCGGTCAGATGCAGACAAGCTGTCTTCATCAGAGTCGCCGGGGAGCGATTTGTGGTTAACCACACGGCTCTCCGGGGGCGACCTGGACAGTAGATCGGCGGCCGGTGAAACATTCCCCGAGACGATGGAGGGAGGGAGAGACCGTATTGGATTGTCTTGAGTGCTGAGGGAAATCTTCTGGGTATTGGCCGTGTTAACTAAATTGACATTGGCTTTCAACCTCGCCGGCGATCCATCAGCGGAGGGGATGAGCGCCGGGGCCGGAGAGGTAAACCCTCCGAGTCTTATGCACTTTCTGCAGTCGTCCAAGCATTTGTTGTAGCCGGGATGAAAACAGGCGAGGAGAAGAGAGACAGAGAGGGGAAAAATGGAGGTGGAATGTGGAAATTTGGCTGTATCCTCCCTCCTGATATATTTTTGTTGATAGCCATTCATTTGTAGTGGTTTTGGCCTGAAGAGGTTTGTCTTATCTGTTCCTCCTCCCTCTCTCTCCCTCTCTCTCTCTCTGGGGGGAAATAGAGGGTGAGTCTTCTCCAGCCTACTCTCTCACAGTTGATTAGTAACTCCTGCTCTACCCCTACGCTCCAGGGATCCTACGCCAGCTCCCCTTATACATCCCCTTGTCATGCACATACTCTCTCCCACAAAACACACACACACACACACACACACACACACGCCTCCCTACAGTCATGCAACGGCAATTTGAGGGGAATCACACAACCAAGACCTGACATTTATAACAATGGGAGCTTGATTAAAAGGGCAGAATGAAACGGTGTCATCCTCCATTTATTGTCCTTAGCCCAAAGTTAAATAGGGTTTAAACCTGTGCATTGCTGCTGATACCTCCGCTGTCATCTCCTGATTGCTTGAAAAGCGGTCCGAGGGGGGGGGGGGGGGGGGGGGGGGGGTTGTTATTGTAATGCAGGTGTGTAACAGTGTGTTACTGAGGTGTCAGAGGTGGCCAAGTTTACACAGAGCGTCTGGGAATAGATAAGGACGACGCTGTAGCACGGGGGGGCCTAACGCTAACGCTCCGCCGGTGGACGCCGTGGCGTTTGAAAGGCACAGGAATAAAGCTTAGTTTTATCTGGCTCGGGGCAACACACAAAAGGCGGCGGCATTGCAACGTGGCGGGTTTTAAAATTGGGATCAAAAGGTTCAAGCTAATTAACAAGCTAAATAAGAGTCCCCTAGCTTCTATCTGCGTCTACCTCCCTCCCTCCCTCCCTCTCCCATCGCCCGCTGTGTGTGCACTTTGCCAACAAATACAGTGTGTCGGGGAAAAGCCAAGACAAATTGCTCACCAAGCTGAAATGTAAAAAAAAAAAAAGAAAAAGCACCAAATTACCTCCAACGAGATGATTCTAATTAACTATGTTATATTGCTGGCATGACCCTGAGAGCCGATCTAAGCTTTGTTCAAAGTGTTTGGATGTTATTTGGCTTTTTTCCCCAGCAGAGCCCGGAGGAGGGCTGAGATGGGAGAGTCAAACAGAAAGGACAAGGGCGCATAATAAAGACAAATGGCTCGAGCATGAAATTTGATTCATTGCCTTGGTACAGAAACGTTCACAGGGAAATAGCCAACCGTTGACATGCCGTGAATTTCAAAACGCTGTCAAAGCCAAAAAGCACACGTCTCGTTATAATGACATGGCGTCCCCGAGGGGGGGGGGACTCGGCTCATTGGGGGGGCAAATCAATCAGGTTTGTGATGGACGTGTCCACGTTGAGTTGGGGTCACTTACCTAAATAACCCAAATCTAACCTTTTTATCAAACTATCCTTTAATGTAACCTTTAAGTTCTGCAGATCATTACGTTTAATTTGATACAGTTTTGAGACACACATGTTATTATATGTACTTGTTGGCTCAAGCTTCAAGTCCTGTTTTTGTATTTTATTTTTTACTTTGCTTCCCCTTCCCTTTCCTGATTTTATTAAGATGTTTTCTGTATAGATTGTATGTCCGTATTGTTTTTTTATCCTCATATTACGTTCTTTTTAAAGCAGTTGAAGTGCTGTGAGATTGTTTCCATACTTCAATACAAAGGAGGCAAAAAAAGAAATGTGAAGATGCACCAATATCCAATATCGGGCTGATAATAACTCAAATAGCTGCATCAGGTTTCTGCTTAAGTTTGGACATTAAAACGGTTTACACTTGGCTTGTCATTCCTGTTAATTTAAGAAATAGTCCCAATGGAAACAGCTGGAAGTGTGTTATCTAGAGTACAAATGAGTCTAATTGAAATCCCATCCACCTGCATGGTTTAACAAGAGTTGTTGTCATTTGGGTGCAGTGGCCCTTTAAGCCCTCGCTTCTTCCCCAAATGACTGGAAATGACAACCAAAGACATATTGCCTGCAAATGAGTATCTAGCGTCTATATGACAGGCGAGTGATGAACGCATTTCTTTTTGGAAAGAGAAAGATAAAACGGCCACGAGGAGCTCGGCACCCTGTTTATTCCAATAGGCATCACAAGCATATGCTTGCAGCAGACCTTTCACTGCAGAGCACCCACTTTGTAGTGCGATATGAAAACACCATCTGGTGTGTTAGCAGCAGGCTAGGCTAAGCTAGCTGGGGCTAGATGGGGGCCCTGCTGTGTCACAGGATTACCTTACTGGTTGGTAGATCCGCTCTATTAGCCCCTAGTGGCTCGGATTATTGGATCATCATTATTATGTGTGACTGAACCGAGCTAAGCACCTGCACTTCCTTAAGTCTCGTTAGTGATCAGACACATTGCATCAGAGCATTCACACCTTTCATTACAACCTTGGCTGGGACGTGAATACACGGTTTATTTAAGACGCTCGCTCCTGCTTTTGCCGACTTAAAAAACGGCTCAGAGCTTCGGAAAAAACGGGGACGGCAGGAAAACCAAAATGTGCTAGCGGAAGTCCATTTCCCAACGCGTCCAAACAGGATCACAGGCGAGCACGTTCAAGAGACGCGGCCCTCTGCTCGACAAAACGAACATCTGCCGTTTCTCATCAGCGAGATTGAAGCTAATGATGAGCCGCGAGTGTGCTGACAGAGAGAATGGAATTGGATTTTGTACAAGAGGCCCGGTGAGACCAGACATATGTTTTGGAAAATGTTGTGGATGGAGTATGGCTTTATATAGTCTGTGTGTGTGTGTGTGTGTGTGAGGTAAGATACAGATGCCCTAGACTGGCAGAAAATAGGCCGCTGCTTTTTCCCTCTTGCAGTTCATGTTTATACAAGTGGCTGAAGAGAGGCAGGTAAAAAAAACACAACGTTGTATTCTTTCCCTCAATCTCTGCGTTCGCTAACAGATAATGGAATTACACATCAAAGAAGCGTCTCTCCCCCCCGTATCCAATTCTTCTGTGACCTCTACCAGCCTTTGTTCATATTCACCACGACAACTCCCCGGCCCCGAGCCTCCACCGGCAGGCTTCTCCCTGCTTCCTCCCCTCTGTCTGGGGAGAGATTAAATTTAGATGAAAATGAAATATTCATTTCCACTCAGCAACTGATGGCCATCTTAATTTGATACAACTTTTGATGCAACATCTCCTCATTGTTCTTCATCGCCAAGCACAATTTATTTTATTTATTCCAACTGTACGCCATCCTCCTGTGGGTAAAAACTCTCAGTCTCTCAATACAAGCAAATTCTCAACACAAGCAGCCCCTTTGGGTTCCACGTTGTTAGCAAGTAGAATTGCAAAGCACACCATTACAGCTCCTTTTTTTTTCTCAGCGGTCTCTTGAAATACGTCTGAGTCATCCCAGATGAGACGTTTGCACACACACACACACACACACACACACACACACACACACACACACACACACACACACTCCCGGCCGGGCGAGAATCTCGGGGAGAGTGCACTCTATTGCTCGCTTGAAGAGTTAATCACATGAAAAACTTCTCCGTCGCCTCTCCGCCCGCCGGTGCGGGGATAAAGACAAGCCTCTGAAGTGGCTCCGTGTTTGCAGACTTCAACCAGAGTGGTGACCACGGACCCAATTTATCCCACTGAAGCTTACGAGTGGTCACACACACACACACACACACACACACTTGTCAGCTTACATTTTCAACGTTCATGCCGTTTCACACACAATAATTAAGTCTGCTGTCGTGGCTTTGCCCAGAAGCTTTTTTTTTTATTATTTAGCCCCCTAAATGAGAAATGCATGTGTCCAGGTGTTGTGGGGGACAAAGCGGAGCTTAGGAAATGAAATCAACATGAAATCATGAGGGAGATTGATTAACTGGCACTGATTAAGTGCTTTGAGTATTGGGTAGATAAAGTAATTGATTATACAATAAATCCCTGTCAGGCAGTGAATAACGTCACGGGGAGAGAAAAGAGGCACCGAGTGATGAATTAGTTGCTTCGGTCCAAAGATGAAAGAGACAATGTATGATCATCTGTAATTACTGTATGCTTTCACAACATATATTATTTGAATTGGACTTTCAGCTGATGTAATTGGGCCGCCCCTGTGTGAGGGAGGATGCAGAGTGAATGCTGACAGAACAAAAGAGCAACTATTCTATCCGGCGTGATCCTCAGCCTTGTTTACCACGTTGGCAAACATACAAGCCGCAGACAGACGCGGGGAAAACGACATCCTCCAGCGCTCCCGTCTTTATTCTAACACCGCGGGATCGACTGAGACGCTTTCCTGGATTAGACGAGAGGTTTGCACAAAAAACACGTCGTGGTAAGAAGAGAGAGAAGAGGAGGGGGAGGCGGAGGGAGAAGCGCAGCGTGTGAGTGGAAGAGTCTTTTTATTTTCGGGGAGCCGCAGAAGAAGACGCCGCGACCATCTGGCCTCAACTTAGAGCGCCGCGCTGGAAAAAAGGCAACAACTCCACCTCGGATGCCCACCATTACCCAGATGGTGTACTTGGAAGAACTGCGTGGGACCGCCTGACCCGAGAGCAAAACACGAGCACAGACAGGGGGCGCCCTCGCGCTCCAAAACGCCACCGCTCCGCCTCGATGGTTTTCACTGGTTTGTTTGTGTTGGGAACCAGTGGAGGAGGACTGGGCGGCTATGAGAGAGCCCTCTGTTGGTGTTTAGCAGGGTGGCTGCAGCACAGAGCACACACACACACACACACACACTCACACACACACAGAGCACACACACACACACACACACACACACACACACACACTCTATTAAGAACCAACAGACTGAACACTAACGTCCTCTCACACAAACGACCACATTGCTGCGTTAGTACACGCCCTCGAGCTCATCCAGCATTAAAACAGATCAAATTAAAATGTGCAAATGCAATTATAAAGAATATTTGTCAAATATTTGTTGTTATTTCCACACGAGTGAGGACAGAATGGAAGCGGATGCTCGCTCGCCCGCAGGCTGCTGTCGTCGTCGTACGCGGCGGACACTCGGCCTCAAAAGATCACATGTTGAGACGGAGCGTCTTTTTGAATTTGATTTTTTTTTTCTCTCCTTTGACAACGAGGCAAATTCAGCAACCTTGTCAAAATTCAATCTGAGGAACACAGAAAAACCCAAACTGCTCCCGCACCGCCAGCGCTGATGGATTCTATAAAAAGCATGGTTGCGACTGTAGCACACATTTCAAGGTAAATTTGTCTCAGCACTTTGACATTTAATAAAAAAACAAAATAAAAGCCTGTCAAGTCTATTTCAGGTCTTCATTTGAGCTGCTGCCACAGTTAAAAAAAATGTCCCTTTGACCAAATGATTTCACTTCAGATCAGTGGAGAGAGAGAGCTTTAAGGATTCATGCCGATCCATGCACGGCGATGTCAGAGAAGTCACGGCTCTTCAGAGTGCAGCCGTCAATCACAGGGGCATTCTGGGCCGGCCGCGACGGCGGCATACGACGCTCAGCACTAAAGATCATCCTCCAGTCCCACACGTTAGCCTGCGCTTGTGTTGAATGTGTCTCAAACATGCAGGAAAAGGGCTCGACGGCGTGCGTTCCGGGTTCCAGAGCCGAGCAATCATCCTGTTAACGTCTCAGAACTTAAATGTGAACGAATGTAGAGTGAGATGTTGCTGATTTCCAGATATATTGCTTTTGGAAAGGCCTCTATAGAGACCCTGAATATAGAATATGCAATAGTGTGACATTCATCCACTTTCACCCCTCATTTATAACAGAAAAAAAAGAGGCTCCATGCCATTAAGATGCTCTCGCTGCCTGTTGTAGTGCTACGTTAATGTGGGCCAGTGCCATTTTTTGAGTAATTGTCCTGCATGGCACTCGGCCAAATGTCAAAAACGATTTGCCTGGTGACAAAAAAAAAAACCTTATTGATCTTCATTCTGCTCCCCGTCTCTTGGCGGCGCAGAATGTTTCAGCGCATCGCCTTCCAAATGACAATTCTCACGTTGTTTCCTCAGCGAGCGGCTGGAATACAGACAACGGCAGCTTCCCTCTGCTTGTGTGAAAGGTCAGCGGCTTTTTAAACCACGCCACTTTGAGAGGAACGCTTCTCAGATCACATGCATTAAACTTTACTCCCCTGAATACATTGGAACATTCAAACTTTCTGATAGTGTGATTTTTATGGTAGCTTTTTATTTATTTGTATTTAAGAGACCCCTTAAAGCTCAAACTTGTGTTCTGTAGCCGGTGACTCAACATGCTGGCTGCAGGAATGGGAACGGACAAAGCAGAGTGCATAGAGGTCACAGCAAGCCAGCAGATCCTCAATGTTACAGCCGGTGATGCACCGTCCTCTTCAAGTGAAACACATTCAGGCTGATGTGCATTTACTCTCCATTTAACCCCCCAAACACCCCCCCTCCTCCCCCAGTCCGCACGGATCCGGACCCGCACTGAGAAATGAGCGGAATAAACAAAAAAAAAGGAGCAACTTTCACGCGTAAAATGTGAAATGCGCACAAACACACACACACACACACACACAACTTACCTATTCGAATAACGTGCGGCATCCCGTTAGAGTAGTGAATCCAAAAGGGACACGCCATCAGCAATGTCCAGTATTCCCATATCGCGCTCCGGGGAGACGGCCAAGTATTTCGCATGGTTGGAAAGTCGCGGGATCCACTTTTGTGTTTTTTTAAAAATCCAAAGGCGCCTCAGAGTCGCTCATCAAAGCTGAATTCGACGGAGCAGATGTGGATTTTTTGGAGTCTGCGGCGAATTTGCGCTCATTGTACTTGGTGCAACATCGGTTTTTTTTCTGTTACTCACAAGTCTGAGATGAGGACGCAGACCCCCGAAGCCTCTCTCACACACACGGCGGATCAGTGATACACCTGCGGACGCAGGGCTGCTACAATCCCCCTGCAGGAGTGTGTCTGTATCCCTCCTCCTACCGCCGATGCTATCTGTCTACTGGCAGCAGCCGAGCCGGACTCCCGCACCGCTGTGGAGGAGGAGAACTGCGCCTGCGGAACTTTGGGTCGCCTCGAACGATTCTGTCGCCCGAGAGACAAAAAAAAAAAAGCACGTCACACAGGATGAAGTGCCGAGGAACAGGCGCGCGCGCTCAACACATTCAAATAATGCTGTTTGTTGTTGTTTGCAGTTAAATCACTCCGGTCCTCCGGTACTTTGGCGAAGGCGAACGGACGCGACGCGACGCGACTCTCCAGTTGCGCGCGGCGATGGTTTATTGAAGAACGTCCAAAAAATGTGTTGGAGGGAGAGAAAAAAACCCCCTCTTTGTTACACACACACACAGACACACGCACACATACACGCACACACACAGAATCCTTCCACGGTGCGCTGGGAGGTGAAGGCTGTGCGGAGAGCGGAGCATCTGCGTGCGTCTGACGACCCTCCTTCCGCGGTGCCACGAGAGCCACGCGTCGTTACGCACACTTGTCAACTATGTCCAAGAAGTGTTTTATGGGGGTGAGGCGGCTCCGTGCGGCGAGCCCGGCTTCCAGGTGTTCTACACACTTGCAACGTGTTATTCCTTTCATTCATCTCCTTTATGTTCTGGGATTTTAGGGCTTCCTCCTAAAGATGCGGATTTATTTCTTGTTTACTGCACCGGGATGGTGGATTTTCTGTGCTCGAGCAAGCAGGAAGGAAATCCCCCCTCTGTGTCTGAATGGGATGAATTATTTGCATGAGGGGGGGAATAAGTGTCAGCTGAGGATGGGCCGTTGACAAAGCAGCCTTCTTATCGCTGTTATTTGAGACATTCATGTGAAGTCAATGAGTACATTAAACCCTCCTCCCAACTGCTCGCTGCCTATCTGCCTGCCCCATTCGTCATGGCTTTACAAACAGCCGTCAAACACAAGCAGCGGGTTACATATACAATGACACAGAGAGAGAGAGAGAGGGCTGCTCCATGTCTCTCTCTCACCACTGCAGTGGAGGAGGTGAAAGAAGCACCTGTTTATGGTGAAGATTGCAGCGAGCAGTGCGTTATGGATTTTTACCTGAAACTCAACGCCAATACACAGGAATCAACTTCTCTAGGATTCATAACTCTCTGTTTTAGACTTAGATCATGTTTAATATGCACACAGGAACATGGATGGATGGATAAATAGATAGATCTGAACCTGATAATCATAATAACAGCAGATGGATTCCTAATACACCAAAATGTTGTTTTTTTTACATTAATGATTTGCTGTTTTTAAAGCGTATTGTGAAAATGAAAATGCACTGCTACACGTCTTTGTGCTTAATAGAACAGCGTTGATGAGATGGTGCCGTGGCTCATTGGTTTTATTTTTCTGTTTGGATCGGGGAGGGGTGGGGGGGGGGGGGGTAAACTGAGCATCAGGGGGGCATGCAAGCAAGAACAAGCCAGACTGACTGCCACTGCATATTCATGTCTACCCCGAGCAGATTTATCGCCTGTTGGCACAATGTAAGGACTATCAACGTGAGTTATGTGGCCCGGCTCTCGCATTATCGAGATTCATTGACTCGCTGCTCTTTCAAATACAAAATGTACACAGCTCTGGCAAACAAGACATTCTGGGTCTGTGGGTGCCCTCTATGGAGAGACGGAGGTCTGTGCTCTCAATCACCTGGGCTGATAAGTGATGGAGGGTGAAGGGGGTCCGACCCCCCCGAGATGGAGGATCTCCGTTAGATTTTTTGGAATAAGCCAAATCTTTAGGCATCAGTGTTTCCTCGTAGGTGACGGGGAGGAAACTGTAAAAATGTCTACTATTACAAGAACTACAAATGCACTTCAGCAGTGAGAGGGAGAGGAGGGTTATTAGAGGAAGCAGCGTACAGTATCACAATCACAAGGATTTTACACCAACGAGGAATTTGTCTGAGGGAGGTGAATATGTACACAAACAGCAGCTTTAATATATAGTACACTATAAACAGAGACATACAGGGAGGGATGATTGATTGTACAGTATGTCATGCTGTACACAATGTAAAGACAGTTTGATAAAAGTAAAAATCAGCATCCATATGGGTGTTATTTTATTATATAAATGCATTATCACTGATGCAATAATGTGTAAGTAGTGCTGTCGTAGCTGGTTGAGTTGGAGCTGGTTTATCTATAGTGTGTGTGTGTGTGTGTGTGTGTGGGGGGGGGGGGGGTATAATTCATCAGAGCGGAAAGAAGAAAGCTTCCAATTTTTACATTTTTTTTATTTTTTTTTTTGAAATATTAAATAATTGAACCTTCGAACCTGAAATAGGAATTTAACTAAACGATTAAAGTTTAGAGGAGCGATGTCTCTGTTGGCCACAGGCCTAATAGACTTCCCTCATTGATATCAAAACGGTAGCATTTTGGCAAAGGTTGTAAAATGTTCTTCTTTATAGGATATCTGTGCGTCGGCCCCGATGAAGCAGAAACGACGAGGCGTCAAAAGTGTCCGTGAAGGTCACCAAGTCGACTAAAACAACATAAAACCGCTGCTGGAATAACTCAGTCCACTCCACTCCTTGAGTAAATTAAAAAGTAATTAAAGTTGACACTTTAAGCGGGTCACATATCCGTATAGGACGGCACCGGCGGCTCTATTTCTCTCTTCTTTTTTCGTCCCTTGTGAAATGATTGCTGTTGCATTTACAAGCGGCCGGCGATCAATGCCTCGTCTGGCAAGTTGGTCATAACTAATGGCTCCAGAAGCATCAAGCCTCCATTGTTGCAGTTGGAGACATCGACGAGGAGGGTGTACTTAGTTGACTCGGATTGATCAGCACATTTTGTTTAGAGCTTGAAGATTGTGAGCGAGGCGAAAGAGGACAATCAATTTCCACGCGGTGGCTTTCAGCGCTTGCTTATACACCTATGATTGGCTGGAGAAGATGTGCAATCCAAGATGCTAGATTGTTCATAATTATTTGGAAAAAAATTGCCACACTTCGATTTTTTTGGGGGGGGGCTTCAAAAACCGAATCATGTGAAGCATTTTCACCATTGATTTAGCTTTTTTCTCTTCAAGAGAAACATAAAGAGCTCCAGTCACCAGACTGAACATAATGCTGGGGATCGAACGTCTCCCCTCAACAATCGCTCAATAGGAAATCATTTCTAAGTCTAAGCCTGTGCTTATAAATTAAATGCCTTTTTTTTTGTCTTTTTGAGTGGATGCACCTCTTTTGACTGCTTTAGTTTTGTTAAAAGAAAAAGATGATTGCTTCACATGAAACCACAGAGTCAACTTTTCAAACTATAATGGAGTTGTATTGATCTCTGAGGGAAAAAAAGAGAGTGACGAATCAAAAAAAAAAGAGCTCTGAAGGCACTGAAGCTTAGTGTTTGGGAATAAATATCCCATATTTGGGTATTCATTGTGAGTGGAGCCCGCTTGAGATGTCTCCTCGGCGTCTCCGCAGAGTTCAAACATCTCAAAGAGCTTTTGTACCCGTCAGCTTCCAGGGATGCGACCACATTTTATGTCGTAGAGCTGCAGTTTGTACGTATCGTCGCCATGACGACGGTTTGTGTGGCGACTCCATTCCCCCCCCGAGGTCTGCACATGGGCAGATAATTAAATGTCGATTCACCCTTGGTCTACTGTACCGGGGCGACACAGCAGCTTTGCTGATAGATTGAACACTTGCTACAGCCTCCGATGATTCAGGGCGAGGTGCCACGTGCAGACAAGGTTATGAGGGATTGGCCCAATTCTGCCGCTGATTGCAACGTTTACTGGGGCTGCCGCTCCGGTTTGGAGTTAGAGACTGCTCAAGATGTATGTTCGGACGCTGACGTATGTGTGGCGGCGGCGGCGTGTTGGGGGGGGGGGGGGCAATCACAAAGCCTGATCAGTCATCCAGACAGTCTGCGAGATGGGAAATGACTGCTGGCGGGTTCAGCCACTGGTTATAGATGAGAACGGCACGGCGTAATAATAGATTCCTGACCCGACCTGATTCATCAATTGAATTATTAGCGTTATCATCTTTATTATCCCCGCCATCTATCTTCAATAACTACGGGATGCCAGCGCAGAATGGTGGAGCCGTTTTTAACGCATAAAGAACAAAAAAATAAATAGTTTCATGACCTTTAAATCAACACTTCTATATTTCAAGTTCTATAGTTGAGGTGAGTAAATAAATAAAACCCTGATGAATGTCATGCTTCCAAAGATGCTTGTGTGAGTCCGTCAAATCAAAGACGTCGGAATCCCCCGGCGCTCGGCTCTCGAGTGACGGGTCCTTGATGTTCGAGCCTTTGAGGACCTTTAAGGTCAAGGAGGAAAAACTGCGGGGAATTAAAATCACACTTGAGCACTTCTGTTGAAGAACCAGCGGAGTGCAATCGCTGAGTGATTAATTTTCTCCCCAAACGCTGTGTGATTATACTTGACCCGGCGCACATCGCCGGTGCTGACCCGCACTGCGGCTGTCGTCAGGACGTAGTCACAGCCAGGACGTAGTCACAGCCACGTAGTCACAGCCAGGACGTAGTCACAGCCACGCCATAGTCACAGCCAGGACGTAGTCACAGCCACGTAGTCACAGCCACGTAGTCACAGCCACGCCATAGTCACAGCCAGGACGTAGTCACAGCCAGGACGTAGTCACAGCCACGTAGTCACAGCCAGGACGTAGTCACAGCCACGTAGTCACAGCCACGTAGTCACAGCCAGAACTAGTCACGGCAAGTGAAATGAATACCAGTACGTAAGTAATTAAGTATGTAAGTAAGTATGTAATTAAGTAAGTAAGTATGTAAGTAAGTATGTAAGTATGTAAGTAAGTATGTAAGTAAGTAAGTAAGGTAAGTAAGTAAGTATGTAAGTATGTAAGTAAGTAAGTAAGTAAGTATGTAAGTAAGTATGTATGTAAGTATGTAAGTATGTAAGTAAGTATGTAAGTAAGTATGTAAGTATGTAAGTATGTAAGTAAGTAAGTATGTAAGTAAGTATGTAAGTAAGTAAGTATGTAAGTAAGTATGTAAGTAAGTAAGTAAGTATGTAAGTATGTAAGTAAGTAAGTATGTAAGTAAGTATGTAAGTAAGTAAGTATGTAAGTAAGTATGTAAGTAAGTAAGTAATGTAATGTAATTAAGTAATACCAGGTTTAGTCTATCAAACAAAAACACCAAGAAAGACACGTATTACTTAGTGTTAAAAACACGTGTGGCGTTTTAAAACATTCTGAAATCATTTTAAACGTTTATAATCACAAAGAAGGAAACATCCACTCATCTTGCCCTTTGTTTCAACAGTTTCAACAAAATATCCTCTTTTAGCCTTCATCTTTGTTTACTCATCTGATTTTCATGGAGATGTGACAGTTTATATTTCATTCATTAAAGTACCAAAGGTGAGAGAAGCTGCAGCCTCACGTGAGTTTAGTTAATAAAACACAACAACGCCCCCCGCACAAATCCTCTATCCAGGGTTGCAAATACATTTTAATGATCCAGAAATCTGCTGATTAGTTTTAGTGATTAATCTGTTAATCTTTTTGTTTTCAAATAAAATCTGAAAATAGTGAAACATGCTCACAGACAGGTGACTTCAAATGTGATTAGTTGTCCGGCCGACAGATATTTAGTTTCCCATCATATAGAACAAAGAAGCTAAGTCTCCACACATACTTTTCCAGATTGAAATGGCATCGGAGGTTTGATTCCTTATTACACGTGGTGCTGAGTGTCTTCCCGAGAGGGTCGGACTGTTTTTCATAATGCAAATCTGTGTAAAACATAATTACGTTTTTAAGTTTGGAACCGTTGGAATCAGCCAAGCATCCTTAAAGCGTGTTTACCATCTCCCGAGAGTTCCTTAGCTGCTTCAAAGCTAGGCGGGGTGAGAGGTCAGTATCATGGCGTGCCTCGCAAATACTCCAGCATCCAATACCCACAATGCTTTGTTGGGGAGGGTTATCTCCACTCTCCACTCAGTTCAGTCGAGTAGCCGATCCATCAGTGACGGCGAGAGGGGAGAGGGAGGGGATTAGACGCTATATGGGCTCATATTGCGCCCGCGGTTGGTCGGAGGCCAGTGTTTGTTGTTGTTTACACGCCAGTTGGCCGTCATTAGGCGCCGGCGAGGCCGGCTGCCTTCCTCCCTCTTATATTCATTAAAAAATGAATACACAGTAAAGATGCACGTGTGGCTCCCAGCCAGGAGTTTTTGAAGTAAGACTCAATTAACCTCGGTGACCCCCCCCCCCCAACGCAAACAATGAGGAATTAATTCTATGCAGCATCCAAACCCCCGACTGAGCCGAGCGGCTTCAAAAACGACGTTCTCGATGGTCGAGGATGCATTTCCACCTTGTTTTCGTTTGCGTCTGCCAAATCAATGGCCCATTAAAAAATCTGCAGCAACATAAAAATGGATATCATGAAAGCACATTTGCTTTGCAGAGCATGCTCTGAGAATCAGCATTTTATTATGTGAGCGCGTGTGTGTGTGTGTGTGAGTGTGTGTGTGTGAGAGAGAGAGAGAGAGAGAGAGACTATCCTCTCGTTGGCTCTTCATCGATTTGACTTTAGCATTTTATTTTGACACAAGAGTGAACACGATATCCTTGTGTGGCCACCGGGACCTTGATGTGATATCAGTGTTTACCATTCTCATTGACGTGACGGCGCTCAAGTCGGCCATGTTGGCCAAACGTTCACCACAACGACACACACACACACACACACACACACACACACACACACACACACACACACACTCATTCATAACAACCTGTGTTACACAGCGATCTGCAGACCGATCATGTGATCACGTTGGTGGTTATGAGTAATTGCGCCCCGCGGCGGTCCCGAACCTGGACAACTTTTAATTATGTTACAAAGTGCACACGCTCTCCTGCATGAATGTCTCCATTCAGTCTCCATACAAAGACACACACACACACACACCCACACACACACACACACACACACACACACACACACACACACACACTGAATCATGAAAACATGTTTATTAAAGCGAGATAAATTCACACCGTGGTGTTTGTTGATGTGAGTGAGGGATCGTCCCTTTGTGTTATCTATGATAAGGAATATAAAAAATAACGCGTAGCAAAGCGGTGGAATGCTTCCAGAAGGCTGAGAGGCTTCTTTTTTTTTTTTTGAAGAAAGGGAATAGCAGAGATAGAGTGCTGACAACATGAATGAATGAACCCACTGGAACGTATTCCTCAGGCACTGTGGATCATTTATGTCTTGTATGGCCTGTGCCTGAAACAGCTCTCCCTGCGGAGATGAGTGTGTGTGTGTGTGTGTGTGTGTGTGTGTGTGTGTGTGTGTGTGTGCTGTCCATCATCAGGAGCAGATGAGTGTGAAGTGAAGCACATACCAACCAGCCAGCATGTCACTCACAGTTTCATGTCGGGCAGGTCCCTCTCGTCACACTCCAGTCGGGGAACACGGCGAGGCATGATTGCTTCCAAATAAAGATATAAAAAACCCAAGTCTGTTTCTCTGCAGGAACATATTCAAATGTATTTCTATTTTTAAAAAAACAAACATTTGAATTACAACATGCAGCTCGATTTCACTTCAGTGAAAAAAACATGCTGCAACGAGAGCTCCATCGTGTCAGTGGTTTTATCAGATTACGAGGTGGATGATAATGTAGGGAACTAGTTGGAAAATGTGGATTATTATTCCACAAATTTCCTCTTTCATCCCCCCGGAATTTCTTAATATCCTGCGTGATATGAGACCAATTTCCCAGAGAGGATTAAATAGACCTTTTGGGATGTGTCTGATGAGATAACGTGATGATGAAACCATGAAGGTGTAACACGTTTAGTATTATTGCAGTTTTGTGTTTTACCATCAAGACATAATTTGTTTAATCATTATTATGTATGTAAATGTTGATGCTTACAAGATGCTGTTGTTTAGGTATAAAACACCCATTTACTGCTCGAGTGATCCCGTGGAAAAATGACCACCTTGCTTACTGAAGTAATCACTAAAAAAACCCACAGTAACGAGAGACAGGGGTCGTTCAGAATCCTGCTCGTTCAATCAATGTACACGGCAGCGCGCCGGCTTAATCACACATCTTGTATGGGGATAATCGCTACACGTGAACCTTGGCTGGCTGACATTTGCATATATTGAGTTACAGGAGTCAGTCTGCCTCCGACTCCACCAGTGGATCGCCGTGTGATGATATCCTGCTGGAAAACATCAGGAGCACTTTCTTCCAATCATTGTCCACCACACGCCAGCACGCTTATATTGATGTTGATTCTGTTTAATGGGGAGGGTTACTGCCATATATAGAGAAATAATCGATTCTATGATGCATTGCAATGTTTTGTTGATGCAGTATAGTCTATACTCTATGTAGCACATCGGCAGTATCATACAAATAGGAATTGGTTTGAAACATTTGAAGGAAAAAGTCTCATTGTATTTAAATCCTAAATAGAGATGCATGGTGATGCATTGAGAATCGTTTAATAATCAAATTGTGACCTCTGAGTCATAATCGAGTTGAATCATGAGGTTTCCCCCTATATATATATATGTATACTGTATGTAGAACTCACAAGTAGATTAATTCATGTTGTGTCCTGTTTGCCAATAAAAAAGTACAAAATACATATTATAATCAAAAGATAAATCCAAGAGAGGAAAGCTAAAGAAAAATTCTGCCGCACAGTTATATTTATATTTCCAGACTTGAGTCTGCGAACATGAAACCGAAACAATGTCCATCCAAACTGGTGACCTGACGGTGGCGCTAATGAGCTCATTAGTGGTTTTAAAAACCACGATCATACACAAATATGTCAGCATGATTGCAGATGATAACATGGATGTTTACGTTGATCAGAATAATGAGAGTAAAGAGACTGTAGTCCATGGAGGTCTAGATAAATACACACATCTGAGGTTTCGTCTATAAACAAGAACAATAAGCTCCCGACATTAGAACTCTATAGATTTCAAATTTGCAGGACAATTACCTGGAGGGGAAAGCAGAAACAAATCACTTTAATGCAAAGCATAACAACTGATAGCAATATAGTCCTGTAGCCACAGGAAACGTCTCGGTCTCTTATTTATTTTTATTTTTTTCATTATTCTTGAAAAAGCACTATTGGGAAATAATGTAAATTTACAATTTCTTGTTTTTATATATAAACTGTTGGACAGACTTTAGGGAGGACTTGATAAAGTTAATTTAATTTTGTGTGAGGCTTTAATGCAACGTGATTTTCCTAATTTGTGCAAGCAATGCATTTGTAATTTAGCCAATAAAAGCCACAGCTTGACAGTTTTGTGTGGAATACTTTCATAATGCCCTTGCAACGCTGTAAATCACATCTCCACAGCAGCACCATACGTTTAGTTAATATGACAGTGAAGAAATGTAGGCTACTTTAGTCGTCGTCACTCATGACTGAACCACTTTTTTTGTGTTTTTTTTAAAGTGCTGCTGATGGTTGAAAGCTGCATTTCAATGATATTTTGTTCATGCTAGAGAGGCTGTTTGAATCCGTTCCAAACTTTCCTGCCACAACAGATCAATAGGCCTACTGACAAATTACTACAAGACGCACGACGACAAAATATTACAGGAAACCATCTGGAAAAGTGTGTGCTGCTCACGATAATTAAAACTATAGATATCACCGATGACAGGGACCGGAGAAGAGGTGGGATGTAGTGTGTGTGTATATATATATATATATATATATATATATATATCCTCAGCACCTGCGACAATCATATGTTGCTTCTGCTGATGCTCCTTTTGCTGCTCATATCTTTTTTTTTTTATTATTATTACATAAATGGTATAGTCATCATAGACCAAGTCTCATGAGGATTAATTAACCTCCATCGTTCACGATGACATCCCTTGAAGGCCCCGTGGGAAATAGTGCACCCGAGCGCTCCGCCTCCACTTGAATAGTCAATACGAGGGTACGACCTGACGAGGGTGGAAATTGTGTTGAAGTTGTTGCAGACGCGTTTGTCTAATGAAGCACGATGTTGATCATTTCTTTATTCCTTTTAGAAACATCCCATATGCTTTGGAGTGACGTAGCAGCTGGTTTATTGACGACCAAGAAGGATGTATTTAAACATTTTATAGGCCATCAGTTTGTATTCTACATCAGAGGCCATCACCCCATGGCTGGTAGTGACCCGGTGGGACCCCTATGACATATTGTGTTAATTAAACTGGGCCAATAATAATGTGTAGCGTATAAATATCCTTTGCAATGATGTATGTATACAACGCTAAGCCATTGAAATAATATTGCTGACAGATTCATATATTTATAGAACATATTTTAAGTCTACATTGGCATTTCTACATCATAATTTAACAAGATTTAACAAATAGGAATATTTATATTTGCCTAAGAATAACCCTGCAGTAACTCTGCGGACCCCTAGGGGTCCCGGACCCCCCTCTGTTCTACGTTGTGTTTTGTACAGCCCTCCTCTACTGTCAGAGTGGCTTCAGTATCAAACGTGTTGTTGAATGAAGCGAGCTCCGGCTCCACCGGAGGGAGGGCAGCCTTAAAGATTGGAGCTTCAACTCAAACGCCACACGTTTAAGTGTTTCACCACCGGGAGGTTGCAAAGGTCTAATTAGCCGCCGCGGCTGCTCTGTCGGCGACGGCAGACCTCTTTCCTTCTCGCTGCCGAGTGAGCCCCGGTTTACTGCGGCTCCATATTACAGTGTCAAGCACAACTGGTTTCCCGGGTACTGTTCGGTCTCCCCCCATGGGAACACTTCTGAGGAGAGGCTGCAGCAATTATCCAGGGCCGCGAGTGAAAGGTGAAAGGATTTGTATTTATCAGCCAGAGAGTGGTTAATGACAATACGATACGTTGGAATTATGGGGATTAGAGGCCGGGGATTTGTGTACAGTCAATGAAGTTTCCGGCAACACCTTACTAGCTCTGTAATTGAAGGACTTTGGGGCGAGGGGGGGTTATGTAGTGTGGGAAAGGACGAGTTGGCAACAAGTTTTTTTTTTATTTGCCTCACGGGTAACATTAAGTCTTTGTTTACTATAACTATGTAAAGAAACATGGCCGACATCACAGTGTGCTGGAAACCAAGGTGGCCCGGGGGGGCGTTCTAGTCCAGTCCAGTTTAATTTATCGCCCTTAATTACAGGTAACCCTCTCAAAGGTTTTACAGCTCCTCCATAATAAAACAAAACATGATTGGAAGTTTATTTTTAATGCTTAACAGGAAGAAAAAATCATCTCCATCCAGTAACCAAACACGTGCAGCAGTAATAATAACTTACTGATTAGTGATGTACAGTGATTACCTGTAACAGTGCCGTCACACACACAAAAAGGCTGCAGTGATTAGCTCACCACTGTGGGGAGAGAGACCATAACACTAAACAGTTCTCCCCTCGAGCTTCGTTTCAGGAGAGATGACACTCGGCTCCGTGGAGAGCAATAAAACGGCAACAACAGCATTTGGGACCGCACTCATGGAGGGGTCTTTAAAACGTATTATTCATGCTACGCTCCATCGTAATCATCCACCGCCGGATGGTTGGGACTTCTACGAGGTGAGGGTGGGAGGACATGTCGAGGAGAAAGTTTTGCGGATTTACATTTTTACCTTTTAGATCAATTTGTCGTCAAATCTGTAGTTTGCAAACCATTTAATGCTAATAATATCACCAAAGGTCGAGATACACACTCCAGTTACCACGCCCTTCGTTTCCAGCGTTGCTACAGTAACCACAAACTACTTTCTGCTTCCATGCTGAACGTTGGCATCGGACAACACTTTTGCATGGCAGATTCATCCAATTTGGCCATAACTCCCAGAAATAAGGAGGTGGTCCAAACTCACATAAGTAAGCTTTCTGCATGACCATCTGTTGTGATTTTTAAAGATGCTGTTTCGGACTTTACTGTAAGTAAGTTCAGTCCATTGCTGTTGGAATGTTCAGTTCAGTAGAAACCTATAAGCACTGTTTATTGAATTACTACTACCACATCCACAACACATAGATCCATGCTTGCCATGATGCTTGTGTGGTCTTTCAGTGAACTTTGAACCAGGAAGTAACATGACATGAACATGAAACGGAGCTCCGAGGTGTTTACCAGGTGCAAAGAGTGGTTTGACTCTGAGATATTTTCAGATCACTGACCTCCTTACTCTTTACCATGGGGGGAGGGGGGGAGGAGGAGCCAGGCCAAATATCATATCAACAAACACCTCAACCCCAAAGAGGCTGGCTGCCCCACAGAGAAGCCTCATTTCAGATTCCCTTACTCATGATCTCTTTCTTATGGTCATGAAGCAAGGTTTCTATTTATAAATGAGAGTCAATATGAAGACTAAACTACTTTGTTGTCTCTGTATTTACAACCGCTGTCCAGCAGAGCGTCTGTATCACCATCACAAGCCGCTTTCAGCGCTAAATATGTGTACAAATACAATTTTTTGATGATTTTCATCGCTCTCAAGAACAAAGGTAAACAAAATAGATAGGAGAATATTAGATTAGATTCAACTTCATTGTCATTTTGCAGAGTACAAATACAGACGATATGCAGTTAGCGTTTAACCAGAAGTGCAAAAAAAGCAGAAAGTGCAAAGTGAGCAGTACATTTATATAGTAGATTTATACAAAAGAAAACGTGTATGTGTAATGCAGTGTTTTTTTCAGACTGGGATATGATGGAAAGAATAAGTTTTCTTACACCACTTCTTACTTGAATGATTTTTTTTTACAAAGGTTGACTCAGAGTAGCACATCAGTTGTGACAACGCCATGGTCTAACCGCGCATGTAATTGAAACAATCGATTTCAATTTCATAAACACAAATGTGCATAAAGCACAGAACCGGTAAAGTGAGCTTCTGTTGGTTGAGCGATCCGAAGCGCATGCCTATCAATCTCCCCGTCTCCATCCCCGGGCTTGTTTATTGTGTTCCCATTGAATGGTGGATTGCAAGGCATCGCACAGGTCTTCTATCATCTCAAGGAGAGGCAGCTTCTGAGCTCTGCCTAAGGATCGGTTATCTCACTTCAACGGGACAAAAGGTCTTGTATTACAGGCTCGGAATATATCCTCGATCGGTTACTAAATTGAATCCTTCATAGAGGAGGAAAAAAATGGTGCGTTTGAAATTTCTCTTCATGGTGTCGTGTGAAGAATGTTACCTGAAGCGTTTCAGTTTCAGTGTTTTCCAAACATCATCAAAGATAAAAATGTAGTTTTTCCAGCTTGTGTTCATTAAACCTCCCCCCGAGCATCGATCGTCCTCGCCTGACCTCACAGAAATATGTGGAATGACCATGGCCGCTTAATGTGGCGGTAATGTGTTAAAATGATGTGTGGTTACCACGGCAACCATGCCAACTGAAGCTTAATTAGGATGCATTGTTGTGGGGGACTCAAATGTTTCCGAGTTTTGATCAGGCTCTGTGTGGGGACGAGGTGTGGAACGTCCAACATGGGACTTTCACCCAGTAGACCAGTGTTTGTGTCCTGTGTGAAACCAAAAAGTCATTTTTTTAATTACTTGATTAGTTACAGAACAAAAGTAGTTATTTTAATGCAAATCATGATCTTTTCCATCCGAAATCTAATATTAAAGTTTTTGTTAAATTGTATAGATTTCACGACCCCATTTCTTAAGAAGTTAAGAGGTCGTGGTCATTTTAAGCATTTCCCTGAGATCCCGTCGGTCAGTCCGGCTTTAGGTTTCATGGGGCTCCACAAAGATTCAGACCATCTGAAGGGTATCCTTTGTTTTCCTTCCGAAACCTAAACATCCTGATTAATGTGTAATAATTGTATTGAACTCTGTTTCAAACCAAGCTGCTATCATGTTTCTCCATCTATCCTACTATAACATTCACCCAACATTACTTCCAAGGCTAAGAGTTAGCACATCCCAGGGTTCATCCCCACTGCCACTTCCTATAAAAGAAATAAGGATAATTGGAAAAAAATTGTAAATCTATCTAGCTCTTACTGTTTGTCTTTCTCATTACATTTGCTCTCGCTCGTTAAATCTGTATATTTCTCTCTCTCTCTCTCTTCCTCCCTCTCTCTGCCTTGTGTTAAATTAGATGGGAATAGGTAATGAGAACATTTCATGCCAGAAGCATTAGTGACGATGATAATTAATGTCCATTGTCTTTGGGATCAGCTAAATATTAGGCAATCGGGTGGAATCATCTCCCCGTGTAAAATCGCATTAATCAGCATTTGGGCCCACCTGCTAATAACGCTAATGCGCTCCCGAGCCTGAAAATTGGCAAAAGGCGTCGCGTGAATGCATAAGGAACTCCCGAAATCAAACGTGGTGATGAGCATTCAGAGTTCTCAAGTGTGTTAAAAGCTGATTATAAGAGGGTTTTGTCAAAGAAACAAGTCACTAACGAAGGGAGCGTCAAATGAAAGAACACTCATTTTTACACAAATCAAGTCTGTGTTTTACCGTTTGCTGTATTTTAGCTTTTCATTGGAAAATTCACCAAAGAATCAATTTGCTGTAACAGTGATGCACCTTGTGTTACTGGGCAAATGTTGTTGTCTGGGTGTGGATAACTGGTCAACCAGCGACCATGAGATGTTTTCATTGCAGCAGTATTGAAGTAAAGAAACAGCGATCAACATCATACATGTAAACATCAGCTTTGATTTGACTTTGACTTGAGATGCAGAGAGTAAGAGACCCTGCTGCCTCCACGTTCAGCAATCATACAGGAAGAAATCCATTACAGACGAAGGGCAGGTTTTTTTTTTTGAGTAATGGATGCATCTCACCTCTTTGTGACCTGAAAAAAATTCCACTTTATTACTTTTTACTACTTTGCTATCAATCTTTTTAAGTACATGGACTGGAAAGTTCAGGTGTCTTCTCTGGGCATGTACTGTAGAAAGTCATTCTGGGATAAATACTGCATAAAAGAAAAACACAGGCACAAGAAAAAGGTCAACCACCAGACCTGCCACAGATGGATGCACTAAAAAAACCCACTTTACACACATTTACATTGTGTCAGAGTTGTATCAGAGAGAAGGTGCTGAAAATTTTTTCCCCACATCGTTTGAACTGCTGCCACTTCTCTCTGCCAGCAGAAAAATCCTCCCGCAATCCCACTTTGCAGGTTTCTGCCAGCTCGCATATGCACGATGAGAACCCGCCACAAACCTGCACAATGTGGCACAATGGGACCCAAAACGGCTCAGGTGGAGGCCAAGCAGTCACTCTGCTCAGGGACCCTGATTAACTTCTTGTACCCTACGAAGACGTAGGCATCCTCTGCCGACACGACTGTTTCAAAGGCTGTGGTGGGCTCAGTTTTAAAGCTAGTGGAGTGAATATACTATGTTATATAAAGCTGTACAACCCAAGGCATCCGTTGGTCCCAACCAATAATGCTCTAAAGCTACATTTCAGCAAGGTAATATCTAGCATCGCCGTATTCTCAGGGACCCCCTGACCTCACATCTCAAGATATCTGACTAACAATGGGTACTAGGGGTCTCCCCTTTAAAGACTTGCCTACTAGACCCATGCAGTTCCCATTAAACTGTATGGCTTTCTCAGGCATATTGACAATAAGGCAATTTCCAGAACATCAGTGCTCATCCATCCATCGGCAAAAAATGCAAAAAATCTCCAAATATCAAAAGTTTTTTGATACCAAGTGACAGCCCAGAGTTTAAATGTTTAACCAAATCTGTTTGTAATAAATGGTATCAACCCAAAAATTGCTGCAACAATTTATGATAGATCAGTGTGCAGAGGAAGGGCCATCGTATACTTCAATCGTACAATAGGTGCCTCACCAAAACACAATTATTACAGATCTAGAGTAGTAAAAAACTTAAGAGGAATGAGCTGCATCTCAAATTAATCTTCAGGTTCCCAGCTTTCTAATGATGTATAACACAGGTATATATAGCTGACCTTTTTTGTGACCAAAAAAAAAAGATCTCCCCCCGTGCCATAGACTATACTGGGTCTCTGGTAGGGAGATGGGAGCGGGGGCAACAACAAGAACAAGAGGGGAGTTGTGGGTCAACTGTACACCAGATTATATGAGGCAGTGTGTCCAGGCACAGTGTTTGTGGTAGATATCGGTGACGTGGGAGTAATCATAGGGATTTGGAGGAACAGCAGTCTTATTTTGGAGTTATTGATTTTTTTTGCCTGCCACTGGCAATGTTAGACAAGTGAGGCAGGAATATCAACCCTGCAAATGTTTTTGTTTTGTTTTTGTGGAGAGTAATGGAGCTCCTCTGGCAGCCACAATGGCACACTCATTCAAAATCTATTCCCTGATAATACTTGGATATTACAGCGTAAATTCTGACCTCAGTTGCCTCCGCTGCCCACTGGCTGTGTTTCGTTGCCAGTTTAATTTACATGTGCGCATCCTGACAAGTCTAAAAATGACACGGTTCTGTCAAACCTCAGGCTTCCAGTGGGAAAGCTTTCGCAAGGAGCTCTTTTAATTTCTTTCCCTGATCCGATCCCTCCCGTTTTTGGATCACTGCACTCATGCGGGGCGGTGCATTACAACCAGTGCCCACTCACCAAGCACCCTGCTGCCTTTCTTTTCCCTTTTTCTCTCTTTTTCTGCATCTGATTTCTGGAATAATCCGAGCAAATGTCGCACATTCTACCCTTGCACCGCGGTGACTTCCTTCCCCCCCCTTTTACCTCCGAACCAATGGGGAATGTCAGTCCAAGGACTCCTGGCTGTTTTCAAACTGCAGCTTTTTACCATTTCTACGGTACAATCGGGAAGGGGATTTGCATAGTGTTGTGATGCTGATGTGTTGCTTGAGTGTTACACTCATTTAAAGGTGAGAGACATCTGTTTTCTAAGCCCTACTTGCGGCTCTAGGGGTGACGATTCAGCTGAAATATCACTTGAAACTCTCCAATGGGTTGCCATGGCGATGTTGACGTATCCCAACGACTTTAATGACTTTTCTCATTTCTCATCTTTTCTTTTTAGTGACATATTTCAACAGTTATTGGATGGATTTCCATCAAATTTGACTCTTCCATTTTGTCCTCGGACGGATGGAGTGTAATAACGTTGACTTTCTCCTGACTTTGTGCTGGCACGCCATCAGCTGCTTGAACATTTTAATTTGCCCAATCATTTTGTTTATGACCAAATACCTGCATAAGTAATGACATTGCCATCTGCCTGAGCGGATCTTTTTGTTAAGTGAGCAAATATTACAATGGTGAATATAACGGTAACTTTCAGCATATTAGCGTTGTAATTAGCATGTAGAAAATAGCTTTTTAGCTCTAAGCATCATTGTGCCGCAGTACGTTTACATGAATATGTCTTTTATTTTGAAATGTCACTTTAAAACAAAAACAGAAATAAGCCCCATCCATACAAACCATCTGTAAATGCATATGGGCATGTAATTGCTGATGTAAAAAAGGAAAATAGGAGGAAGATTTGCCTAATCTGAGCTTGGTTGCTTAGTTACAGTAAGTGTTATTGTAATTCTTATAATATCTATCTTTCCAACACACAAACTCAAACAGAAGTTCGTAATATTATTTTTTAACCAAACAGAGTGACTTTTGTCTGTCTCTATCACATTTACTTTAGAAAATGAACAGTTTCATTTCCTGTAAGGACTAAAACCAAACACTTGAATTTCAAACTAAAACGGCAGCAGCGTTCTAAAACGAGGCACAAACACAGAAAAAGTGATGTTGAAACGGAGACATAGTGCGGATGTAGACTTAGTCTTGTTCAAACATTATCGGTCAACTCTGGAGTCCTGTTTGCAAGGTTCTACCAGCAATGAGGAGTCTTTACGTTCAAAGATCTGCTGCGTGCTTTTAAAAGGTAGAAACAGTAAATTAACCCTGAGCAGAGATTCAATCCTCTCTAATGTCCGACTCGGAGAAATGCACTATGGCAGCGTTTGGAGGTAGGTTGAATTCATCACCTTCACCATCACGCTCAGAGGTTTCTAGCATCTGCCCGGCCTCATCTCGCTCAGCGGCCGGATGCGTGTCCGGGGATCATCTTGTGATTACTGAAATACTAATCATGCAGTAATCACCTTAAGAGCCCGTCAAGCCGGTTGACGGAGCGGCGCTCGGAGCCGCCCCTTCTCATGGATGTGACCACGCGGCTGACACAAGTCTCATCCTGTTACCGGGCGCCTCGTTTCAACTCCCTCCGGCAGGAATGTGCTGACTGAGATATCCGTCCTCCGGCTATTGTTCCTCTTCTAATCTCCACACATTTTCAATTTCAGCTTTGCACAGACACGACTGTGAGGACCTCCAGGTCGTGTCTCAAATTACTCAAAGAAAAGGCCGTTTCAGATATATGTCGATTAGCTGCTGAAGTGATTACAAGATGGATTCTTTTGTGTTTCTTTTGGACTATTGTGCCAAGATGGCAACTTTTAAATGTTTATTCCGTCAGAACTTACTTAACTCACTTAAAAAGATGTGAAACGCAGCAAATCCTCTTTGTTTGAGAAGCTTGCAGATGTTAAATTCTTCTAATTCTAGATTGTTGTTTCTTTTTCTGTTAATCAACTTGTTTGATTGATCCGCTAATGAAAACGACTTTACGGTTCCTGCAGCTTCGGCTGAATCTGAACCCATGGAGGTTTTTTTTAAACAGCCCCTCTCAGAATAACGACGTTTTCAAAATAAAAGGCTGTCTTCAGCGTTGCCAAATGACACGTAGTTTTGATGAACAGACTGATAAGTCAAGCATGAGTGACTCATTTGTCCCCAGACATCACGACATTACGGCAACTGCTCATTTGGTGGTGTCAGCTCGATTCTGCCGCTGTGCATTCTGTTGTTGTTCTTTGTAAATGTTATCTCTTTATTCCAGAGCTGCCACCATGTCATGGAAGTAAACACTTGTCTTACAGCTTATTAAAACGCTGGTGAGCACAAAAACGCAGCGAGTGTATTTACTGCAGCCATATTAAGCTGCATTTTAATATCTAAAGTTTTTAAACGCTGTAATTCAGAAGGGTTCTCTGAATATAAAACTTGGTAATGAGGGGGGTTCGCATGTCTTTTTCAGTCCAGTGTGAGTGAGTGGTGATTACTACCGTACCCTATGTTCAGCTGTGGTATTGTTCATTAAAATCTCCTGAGATACAGATTTGGGGAAAACAGCGCACATAGATTCCACATTTCTTTCCCACATTTTGTGAATGCAAAGATGCATTCAATGACCCCTAAGAGCTGTAGTTAATGAGGAGGTGTGTTTTTCATGGCAGAATTTACAAAAAGCCGTCAGAAGTCAAACTGCAAATATAGCACATAGAGTGAGTTATAAGGGTTTATTTAGCATCCACCGCAGCCCGGGGGTGTGCTGTCTGTTCTCCACTGAGCTCTTTTTAAAATGACTCCTCCTTACCTCCTTCTAAGGCCAATTTTTCCACCATTAAGCTGACAGATTTACTCTTGTGATTTAATTCAATCAATTGGAAAGGGCAATGAGATATATTCCAGCCACGGGACAAAGGTCTACATCATTTGTCTGCACTCAGTCCAACCAAAACAATTATACAAATGACCTTTGAACACATTACCTTATTTTCTTCATTAGGTTAAGTGCTTCCTTTGAGCTACATTTGCCTCTGACTTGGCTACTTTTTGTGACGAGCTTTATTTGAAGAAAAAGCAGAGTGGAGAGAAAAATAAAGAAGCTTCAAACGTCATTTGGTAGCTTTTACAGTCAGGCTACATCCTCCCACCGATGTTCATATGTTGTCATTGAAATGTTACGGCGATGTCAGCCCTTAGTGGTTTTCTTGTGAAGCCCCAGCGATGGAGGAAGGCAGTGCAGCGTTTTGGGGGAGGAGGGGGGAGTGGTTAGGCGTGAATATAGACTGTCACTGCTGGGGAGAGCGAGAGGGAACGGAATGAGAGAAAACAGGTACATCTCCCACAGGTCTATAATCCTGAGATTACTGTTTGCTCTGGGCCCGGTCTGACTGCACTCCGGACCGCCTGCGCTTCACTTCTAATCTCCTCAGTCCCAGCTGTCCAGGAATTGATTTGAAGATTCTCTGAATCAATTACTCTTCTTTCCAAGGTCTCATTGCCTGTGAGGTATACTCACACGCATGGCAAAACAAATGCATGGAGAGAAAATGTGCACACACACACACACACACACGTTCATCCTTTGGCGTAAACACTCATTCTCATAGGTTAATTGTGCAACCTCCGACAAACCTTTCTTGTCCCTCTTTGTGGTGCTTTATACAGTCGGCCATTAACCGGCCTCAAATGAGGTTTGATCTTTTAGTTGGTCCATTTTCTCCACTAATGTGATTGTCTCTTTCCACCTTCATTTTTCATGGGGAGAATACGCTACAATATTCCGGTTTTCCATTAGTAGAGTGCCACTTAATTGCGTAGTTATTTAAAATGCGTTGATGTCTATATTCTATAGAACGCCGGCTGCTGCTGCATGGATGATCTCAAACTTCCACGTTTGATTTTCATGGTTGGAAAGATAAACATTCCAACTAAATATTGTGTTTTTTTTTTTTTCCTGTATTCCTACCATGATTTATTTGTGTGTACAATTCCTGATCATCAGTTAGGTTTCCAGCCACACACACATGCATTCCTAAACGTATGAATAATGCATGTGAGCAGGGAATAGGGAGGTTTCTGTGTAAGGGAGAAGAAGCTGGAGCATGAACGTCTACCAAGTGCCTTCAATTGAGCTTATTATTTATTCATCTATTTTTTATTGAGTCATGGAAAAGCCACAGACAAGCCCAGAATTGTATTATTATTACTACTGTAAGGCAAGGGAGAAGAAATTGACTCCTTTGGTGCAGGGAGAACTTTTAAGATGAACTTGGTTACCCCCTCAGTAGTAATTATTATCTCTCCATACAGTCGGGCTGGAGAGGGAGAAAATGCCGGTGAAGCTGGTGCTGGTGTTTTTTTTGTGCGTGTTCATTCGCTGGTCCAACGGTGTTTGTAGTTGCTTAGAAATGCAGTTTGCAGCTGCAAAAATAATTGCAGTTTATTGCCAATTAAACTAATGAGTTCTAAAATAGCCTCGAGAGTCTTGTCTGACAAAGCTGCACAAAAACCGCACCAGAGACAGAACAGTAATGTAAGAGAATCAGCATGAAGACCGGCTGATGAATGAAAGGTGAAGGAGAGTGAAGGTCACCCCCCCCCCCCCCCCCCCCCCCCACCACACCACACTTCCAGACTGAAGTACCCCGGTCTTAGAAAGAGACGTGCAGCTCTCTGACAGATGTCATCTCGAGGCATGGCCTCCAACTCCTACCTAAGCAGGGCGTTATTAATAATGCAGCATGCTTTTGCTCAAACCTGCCTGACAGATGTGCATTGATTGAGCCCGAGCTTCCCCTCTGCGTGTCAACAGGCGGCTGTTATTTTTAGGGATGGGTTGTACTTCTACAGCGGTGCATTATGTCTTTACATAGAGGTGACTCAGTGGAAGCATTAGAGCTGTCAGTTCAGGGAGAGCTGAACCGCGGCCTGCCAGCCGTACACGTGGAGCCGCTTTGTCGGAGTTTTTTGTCAAAATTGAAACCTCAACGACTACATGGATTGTAGGCAAGGCAACTATATCTGTATATCACCTTTCATACACAAGGCAGACTCAATGTGCTTCACATCATGACATGTCATACAATAAAGTGAAAAATAGAAGAATTAAAAGAAAATAAAGGCAAAATTAAAATGCATTACAATGCAATTTGCAATGGAATGGACAATAAAACAAACAGAAAGCTAAGGTGAACATAGAAGTCTTCAGTAGTTTTAAAAGTGGTGGAGTTGGGGCAAGTCTTACATTGTAGAGAAACTTTAGATATTCGCGGTCACCAGAGCATGAACCTCTTTCTCCACTTCAATGAGGTTGAGCTTTGTGGTTTAAGTTAAGTGTAATTATCAAGTGTTTGCTTGTTAAAAAGCCCTAAAATAGCAGACATCGTTAACGTAGCATGTCAGCATGGTGAGCACGCTGACACAAGCATCGCTGTGTCGAGTCCAGCCTCACAGAGCTGCTCTTGTGGTCTTATTATTGCTTCTCGAGGCAGATTCTGGAGGATGTTGATGTGGGTCGTGTATGTGTAACACCAGCAGGATCCTGAAATCTGGTCTACCTCTCTAATCGGGATCGAATGCCATCTGAGAGTAAAATAATGTCTTCCTTGTATCCAGTACATTCTGTATTATATAGATTCAAGCTTGTTTAGCACCTTTCAATAAGAGGTAATTGTTACCTTTCAAAGTGCTTTACATAAAACATTGAAAGCATTGGAATGAATCAAACAAATAAAAAATATGAATTAATTGTATTGTTTACTGAAAGGCAAACAGAAAAGTCTTCAGTATTGATTTAAAATCAAATATAATAAGATTCCCTAACATAAAAAGTGAACGCTGCCTCGTCATGTACTCGGTGGCGATGCATTCGTTTCCAGACATATGGTGTATGCATCGCAGAGAAAGCTGTCAACATGACAAAATATATGAACATAAAATGCTGTAAACTCCCTGCGTGTGTGTGTTAAATACGTGTTGATCATAGCCGCTCTATCACCTTTAATTAAAAACACACACCACCGTATATCTGGACCCGAGACTGGATCCATTCAACACTCCGGACTGAAGCGTGGACGCTCTACATCCCTCTCTCTAATTAGTGTCAAGTTCAGTGTCAATGGCTGGAAATATTATCTATCAACACTTTTAAACAGCGCTCCCACTGAAGATTAAAAATGTCTCATAGCAGCCATTCTGCAATCCACATCAAATCACACTGTTGAGTTATGTATTATTAATCAATGGCCAGTCGATAGTGGGTTCTTTCCTCCGCGGGGCCGTCGACGTTCACTCCTCGGCTCCACTACGATGTGTGATGGAGCACGAGAGCCTCAGTGTGTGTGATTTATAGCTTTAACTATTATCTCCAGTGGTTTTAAATCATCATTTTCTTTTTTTAAATCCAGAGAAGTAAAGCCAGCGAACCAGAACTTTCTAGGAGTTGTGGAGGGAAACTAACAGTGTGATGAGCCGAGGCAGCGATTCATAACGCTGATGAAGAATGGAGCTCCACTGTTGACGTTAGAAACCGGCGTGCGGTTGAAGACATCGCTTCACGTTAACGGTCAGCGGAACCGCCTCACTGTTTCCGTCAGCGAGCCGGTGAAAGCCGCTTTGCTGATCCAGCGTTTGCTGCTGGAGATAACCGGCTTTGACCTGACGTGTGTTTACGTAAGCATGCGAGCAAAACAAACAAACAAACAAACAAACCGCCATGATGCATGAACTTCAACGCACCGCCAAGAAGCAACAACATGTGACCCGACATTTACATTTAAATGTAAAAGAGAATCAAGAGCATCCTCCCAATCATATTGCCATTTATTTTAATAATGCTAGAAAGGATGCTATCACCACCGGGGGGTCGTACATATGTGAGAACAGCGTGCACGGCGTCCCGATGTGTCGTCGTGGTCGTCGTCGTGGTGACACCAAGGTTATTAAAAACTCCTTCTGTTTGAGCACGATGTGTTTCTGGCCTTTTTGTCGCTTTGAAGATTTAGGCTGTCAGGCTTTTCCACCCTATGAAGTGACTCGGGAGATAAAAAAAAAAAAAGAAACCAAAATCCGTTATCAGCATGTCTGTCAACTATCGACAATCCCATCTGTCTTCCCTGATAAGACTCGTCTCGCATCGCGGCTTTCAGAATTTCCCACCAAAGCGTGAACGATTCTGACTGATGCTACGAAAAAAAGGGAAATGCGATAAAAATTCGAACCACTCTCATTAAAGATTAAATGCGGTATATGTTTAGCCCTAATAGAATTTACACTCACATGGCGTTCGGCAGGGCAGGAAACAGGAGCAGCGAGTGAACTCAGTGCAGTTTGGATTTCAGACCTGAAGATCTGTGGATGCTGAAAATAGTGCAACAAAAGAAAACAGCGCTTACTGTAAAGCAAAATAGAGTAACGCATCACTGCTTGTGTTCCTGCTTCAGAGCATCCCCATATACTCAGGATGAGTCAGACCCCTTCCTCCCCACACGGACTCACGATGGTTAACATGACTCATGAGTACAACATCCCTTCTAACATGAACATTTATGATATTTTTAGTGCTGTCAGCTTGTTTGTTTGTCTTTGTTTTTAAATGCTTCGTAACAAACACGCTGGGATTTAGAGAGCACATATATTTGTGGAGTCTTACTTGAATGCAACAAGAAAACAAAGCATCGCTGTTACACAACACCACATTTGCAGGAAAAAAAAAAGTATCCGTGTCTGAACACCCGTGTCTGAATTATTAATATATGAAGGCAAATGAGCGCTGCCATTTCAGAAAGCAGATAATCAAACGAGAAAGTGTGGAAATAAAAGATGGATTAATAATGAATGAATTTGTCCCAGATTTGTTTCTGCTAGCGAAACCCCGTCTGCAGCCGAAATTAAATATCTGATGTCGGGGGAGAGGAAAAAAACTCAAGTTTAAGTTTCAATTTCATCATCATGTTTGTTACGAGTTGTTGTTACGGCGTTCGTTCTCGTGTTGACGTCGTTAATGATGAACAAAGTTGTACGTGCATTTTAGACTGCAATATCTAAGTTTTTTTTTTTGGTGTAATTATTTTCAGATTATTCACATTTTTGATCAAGTCTCAGTCGATGCTGGCAGAGCCGACAGTGGGATATCTGCACGCTATCCTGTATTTCCATTTCACTCGAAATACAGGAAATCATCAAAAAATAATGGTTCCTACGGAGCGACATGGAGAGTACAGAGAACGTGACGAAGATGAATGCCATGCTGTAACTCTTCATCGCGTCCCCGGGGGGGAACAGTCCGTAAATAAAGCATCATCTAGCTTCTGTTCGGTGTCACCTTCATGTAACTTCTCTCAAGTTTTCACTTCAGACAGGAAGTAGACATGTTCAGCTTGTCAGCAGGGGTGGCTTCAAGCTTTCCGGGGCCCACTTCAGGAGCCCCCCAGTCATCCATGTAATGAAGCTTGAAATGTAAAGCTTGACAGATCATTAAATTACGATTTTCTCATAATGGAAGGACCATGTTTTATCCCTCTCTGCAGTTGCCTGACAATAAAATGGCATCTTCATATATATGTATATGGATGGATTAGTTTGACCTGCCCATGAGTGTGGACGATCTCATTATACGTAATTCGTAACTCTGAACGACGATGATGGGTTGCCAGGCGGCAACCTCTAGTTCTGAAAAGTGAAGCCAAAGTGGAAGTGTCTTAAACTTGGATCCTTTCAAATTACCAGCAGGGGGCGAAACTTCTGGTTACAAGAAAACAATATACTTCCCATATCCAGTCCATAAAAAAAAAAACAGTAAGATAGAGAACAAAGTAATCCCCAAGATGTTGAAGTAAAAAAATATATATATTATACTATACTAAACTGCTTATTTGAAATTGCACTGAAATTAAACCTCTGACTGACAAGACAAACGAGTTATAACAATTCTAAAATCCACAGCCGCTGGTATTGACTGTGCAGCTGGATCAGGCGGTTTTCTCGGTGGCGATCTACAAGTATTATCCGTGCTGATTCCACATTAGAAGTTACAGTTTCGCTCAAGTTTTTAAAAGTATCCTCTCACTCCGGATTATCCAGAGTTCAGTGCCTACAGTAATTGGTGTTTGACTTCATCGTACTCTTTCCCACCCCCACATCCCACGAGACGGGGCCCGGTTTCAATCATACCCTCCCACCGTTCCAGCATCACGGCCCTCCAGTGTTCTTCAGGAGGAGACAAGTCGTAATGGTCCATTATTTCAATGCAAATAATGCGAAAGGCTTGAGAGCAGAGGTGGAAACGAAGGTAGCTTCCTTTCTGTCACCTTGGATCCTCAGTAAAACAAAAAACACACACAACATCCAAGAAAGGCTTTGCCCTAGACTTCAGCAAGAATCTACTCTCAGTGGTTTAATGTATTCTTTTTCTTTCATGGCTAGTTGTAAACCCCAGAGGCCCTCAAATAAACGCACTTAATTGCCAGAATAATGATTTGGAACTGGTCAAATCAGCCGTTTAATAAAGCGCTTCAGATGTTATGCATATGCAACTTCAGATTTAAAAAAGAGAGGAGGATAACCACGCGGTGGAGGGAAAGTCACAGTAAACTCTGAATGAGAGGAAGGGTTGGATGAGGGGTGGAGAGAGTATGGGAGCTCAGTAAATGAAAAGGGGGAGAGAGAGAGAGGACAGTCACCAACTGACTAAAAAGGGGCCTTTTATCATTTATTCATTTGAAATGCAAAAGCAGGGAGGCAGATACTGAACATACCCAACTAAGCCCTCCTCTCTCATTTGCATTGAAAGGACTGCAGGGTTGGTGTGAAGGCTGAGGCTTATGAGCTTCATGGCTTCCTCCAGTCACTTCCTACTCCCACATGTTGGTGAACATGGGAGAGCTCGGAGGCGAGGCGAACAGCAGCCCCACGTTGCCAAGGCATCATGTGGACATGGGGAACTCTGGGTAAATACGCGAGCATACGTGAGGTGTTACACGCCGTTTTCTACACGCCTGCCTGCACTGATTAAGTGAGTTTAACAGCTGGGATTTAAATCAAATTGAAAGTTTCAAAGCATGCATTAAAGGCTAGGTGACATTTAAATTCATTTATGCAAATAAAATCTGTACATAAATTGCAGAAATGTTTATTGAATGCATGTTTTTCTGCACCGCCTCAGTGTTTTCGACGTGTCGGTATATTTTGACCGGGCTGTTGCTCTAATCTGCGTGGGCGTCTGAGCACCGTCTGAGATCTGGGCAACTCCCTTTGTTGCTCACGGTTACTCATTGCCGTGAGTTTGTTGACAGTTATTGGCCTTCACCACAGTTGGACCCATGCATTAGCGAGCTCGGCTAACTAACTTCCAATATCCACAGCAAATCCTCCATTCGTTTTCCCA